>NW_010968329.1:131002-139713 GCF_000463585.1 Tarenaya hassleriana | reverse complement strand
CCTTGGTTGGATGTGGCTGGCTTTGTTTCTTGTTTCGATCCAGAAACATACTTCTCCTCCTTAACAAAGCCTGGTTTCATGCTGGATGAACCCTTGTGATAAGTCGGACGTGAACTTGCCCTTCTTTTGAGCTGCCGCTCGCATTTGATAGCCAAATGCAACAGTTCCTCGACTTCGACATAAGGTTGTAATTCCACTCTATCTTGAATCTCTTGATTCAAACCCCCAAGGAATCTTTGTAAGGTAGCTTCCCTATCCTCCTCAATATTTGCTCGGATCATGAGTATCTCCATCTCTTTGAAATACTCCTCCACACTTCGATTTCCCTGCACCAATTTTCGTAATCTTTGGTGTATATCACGATGGAAATGATTAGGAACGAACCTTCTCTTCATGACAGCTTTCATTTCATCCCATGTAACAATAGGATATTCTCCATTCCTCCTCCTTGTGGTTACGAGTTGGTCCCACCAAACAAGAGCGTAATCACTGAATTCTGCGGCTGCCCTTTTTACCTTCTTCAACTCCGAATAACGGTGACATTCAAACACCATCTCTGTCTTTCTCTCCCATTCGAGGTACACTTTAGGATCGTTTCTCCCTTGAAACGACGGAATCTTCATTTTGATGCTTGCCAAGTCATCATCAACGTGATTTCTGGCTTGTACATGTCTACACCTTTGGGGTTGCTCAACTACTCCCTCCCCATCCGACAATGCTCCTTCTCCATCACTAGGGGCAATTGAAGGTGTTCGAGCTCTTTGTCCTGCATTTTGTCGTGGCAGGTTACGTGCGGCATGCGCCTCATTTTCCATCTGGTCTATTCTTTGATGGATACCCTCCAGCTCAGCACGCATGATTCTCCGTAGCTCACCCATCAATGCTTGCATTTGAAGAGGGTTTGTTTCTCCATGTTGCTGATTGTCGAGATTGCGATTTTGTTCATCCGCCATGTTTCTGCAAAAGGAGGTACGAAGAAAGAAAAGAAGAAAGAACAAAGAAAAGGAAGATGTCCTCACCACACTCAAGTGTTTCACTCGATATTTGGCTTTTACCCTCTGATGATCTCACACACTCTTGCCTTTTTCCCCTCTTCAGTATTCTCTATATGGTTCTTATCGAACTATTCGGATCTCAATCAGAAATCTTCTCCGTATCGGTCCACCAAGACAAATCAAGGAATAATAAGACAATGAAAGAAGACACAAAAAAGATGGACAATTGGGAAGAAAGGTTAGCAAAGGAGGAAACCAAAAGAAGACGACAAGAAGAAGATGCAACAAGATGCACTAAGACCACAAACAATTGGCAAGAGTAGTAAAGCTACGTACGAAACCCCTTTTTCTTTCTTTTTGCTTATAAATTGCAAAACCAAAACTGTTCTCTTTTTTTTTTCAACCTTTTTTTTTTCTTTCGTTTTTTTTTCTTTCGTTTTTCTTTTCTCTTTGATTCTTTTTTTTCGTTTTTTTTTCTCTTTTTTTTTTAACTTTTCACAAATGCAAACTTTGAAAGTAATAAATTAGAAATAGATGAGTAGGAAGAAGATAGAAATGAAAAGAACAAATTAAAAAGATAAAGGATAGATAAAACCTAGATTAGAGATGAGCTCTGATACCAACTGATGCGGAACCAAGGACCTTTACTCTAATTAGGCAGGTGGAGACCGCGACCTCTAACCAACCGGTAGGAATCAACCTTGGCACAAGTCTAAAAGACTGCCTCGACCTAGACCTAACACCGTGACTAGCGACCTTGGTATAGTGAAGACGCCACAAACGGTTATGACTGTCCGTTTGATAAGTCGGGTGAACGCCACGGATAGAAATCCGATAAGTTCAAAACAGTTCACAAAGAACTAAAAGAGAATACTATCACAAGTTTATTGATCAAGGATGTGTTCTTACAAGTGAGATTAGCCCACCTATTTATAGGAGAAGTAAAAGAAATCCAAAAGACATAGAAGACTAGAATTAAATGTAGTCTTCCTAGAATTTTGGGAATATAGGAAAACAAAGCCATAAATGTGGTGGACTTGACTTTGAATGCCTTGGAATCATCATGAAGACTTGAACTTGCAGATTCCTTAGTGATTTTCGTCATGGACTTGGGCTGCAACATTTGGGCCTTCATTTTGGGCTCTCCACACTTGAAATCATGTTGAAAATGGGCTGGACTTGTATATGACTTGATCCAAGTTGATTTCCCATGTGTTTTTGGCCCAAACAATCAAGAAAAAGGCCATTTAGAGCAGCTTGGAGTTCCCTTGATTTTGACCTCGTCATGGGTCCACTCGAGAAGACGAGATGATCCGCATTGCTATCCTGCTCCGCATCATTAATGCATCATTTAATAATCTTATTTACCATGTATTGAGAGAACCAAAGCTTCCCACATTCGAATAAACCTGTATGATGATAAAAAAGGGAAGAGGGTGGTCGGAACTTGTTCACTGGACCGCTTGAGCTTGCTCATTATGCTCACAAACCGGCTGCAACAAATTATACCCCAAGGGATCGCAAACCTTATTTTTGTGATCATTGCAAATGCCAAGGGCACAGCAAAGATCGTTGTTGGGTGCTCAATCCTCATCTGAAACCTACCAAATACAAAGACATACCTCGCTGTGGATCTGCTCTAACCGGGGACATGACAACATCACTGATGGCTCAATCACTCTTACTCATGACGAGTTGAAAGGTTTAAAACACCTTCTGCAATCACTCAACAAAGAAAGTGGTAATTTGTCTCTTTTCACTTCTATTATTATTGATTCGGGTGCTACTACTCATATGTTCTATGATGATAAATTGTTTGAAAGCATAACACCAAGCGTTGGCGTAGTGACGGTTGCAAATGGTAAACAAGTTTCTGTTAAAGGAATTGGTACAATTCGAATTTTTAATCAAACCATTACTGCACTCTATATCCCAGACTTTCATGCTAATCTCTTATCTATTGCTAAATTTGTTGAAGAGTCTCCTTGTAGAATTCTTTTCGATGCTAATGGTGTTTCATTTCAGGATATTGAGTCGGACCATGTGTTTGGCAAACGCACAAGGAAGGGCAACCTCTTTTATGTTGACGAATTCCATTCTAGTTTTTTATCTATTTCGCCTACTGTGTGGCATGCCCGATTAGGTCATCCACACTCTAAGGTTTTGCGTTTACTTATTCCCCAAGTCAAGTTAATTAATCAGGTTTGTGAGGCTTGTACTTTAGGGAAACATTGTCGAACCGTTTTTCCGATTTCATCTACTATCTATGAGCATAAGTTTGATTTGGTTCATTCGGATGTATGGACTGCCCCTTGCTATTCTCGTGATAATTTCAAATACTTTGTCACTTTTATTGATGAGAAAACCAAATACACATGGATAACGCTTTTGAAACACAAAAGTGATGTCTTTGGTGTTTTTAAAAACTTTTTTGTTTATATCTCTAACCAGTTTGGCATTAAGATTAAATGCTTGAGAACAGATAATGGAGGTGAGTACATGAGCTCCAAGTTTCGGGAATATCTCCTACACGAAGGCATTGTGCATCAACGGTCTTGTGCTCATACTCCTCAACAAAATGGAATTGCTGAGAGGAAAAACCGTCATTTAATGGAAGTCGCTCGAACTGTCCTTTTTCATCGCCAAGTTCCCAAGAAATATTGGGGTGATGCTGTCAAAGTAGCTTGCTATATTATCAATCGGTTACCGACTCAAGTGCTGCACGACAAGTCCCCATACGAGGTACTCTTTAATCGTCGTGACTCTCTTGATCACTTACTGTGTTTGGATGTGTTTGCTATGCTCATATAGATGAAGGGCAACGCACCAAACTTGATCCGAGAAGCATCCGCTGCATCTTCCTTGGATATCTGGCTGATAAAAAAGGGTACACGTGCTACCATCCTCCGACCAATCGCATATATACATGTCGTGATGTCAAGTTTCATGAGGAGCTTGGCTACTTTGGTGACAACGATTGGAAACAACTGGAGAACCTTGTAGAAAGGGGGAAGGATTATAACTCGCCTCTGCTCCATCTCATGACTACTATTCACCATCTTGGAGCAAATCTTGATCGACCCTCATTGGCGTCACACCCTCACGATTTACATGCCGGTGGTATTCCTCATACACCTTCTCTCTCTCAGCAAGATTCTGTACCCATTAACAATGCAGGAACTAGGTCAATGGTTGAAAAGCCTGACCACGGTAATTTACTTGAGGAGGACGACAACACCATATCCTGGTCATCTATTGATTCCAATGAGGGGAAAATAGGTATTGTGCAGCAACATAACACGATGGAGCCTATTGTTGACTCTGAGCAGGATTCAGCCACTGCACAAACCTTATCACCATCAAACTCATTGATGTCGGTCCCAACCCCTGCTCCTTTGAGACGCAGCACAAGAGAAAGGAAGCCACCTTCTGAATGGTGGAAAACATCTCACCAAGCTCAAGCAGTGGCACATCCGATCGATAAGTACTCTACTCTTACTCACTTTGATACTAATGAACGCAATTTCTTGAGTATCATTGAGCAGGGTTTCGAACCAACTACTTTCAATCAGGCCAAAGATATTCTTGAATGAAAGCAAGCAATGGCTGATGAAATTCAAGCTCTTGAGAAGAATGGAACATGGCTGATTACCAACTTACCACCACATAAACACCCGGTGGGCTGCAAATGGGTATACTAGATCAAGTACCACAACAACGGTGATATTGAACGTTACAAAGCGAGACTAGTAGACAAAGGATATACTCAAACTCTTGGAGAGGACTACAATGAAACGTTTGCTCCGGTAGCTAAGCTACCAACGGTGAGAGTGCTTCTTTCCTTAGCTATCAATCTTGGTTGGAGTTTGTGGCAGATGGATGTTAAAAATGCTTTCCTACAAGGAGATCTAGAGGAAGAGATCTTTATGACACCTCCTCCAAGATATACAAACGCCATTCAACCCGGACAGGTTTGCAAATTGAGGAAAGCCATCTACAGCTTAAAACAATCCCCTCGACAATGGTATTCCAAACTATATGAGGCACTCATAACAAAAGGGTTTGTTCGTAGTGACGCCGATCACTCTCTTTTCACATTTACAAGTTCCTCTGGTATCATTGTTCTGCTCGTTTATGTGGATGATATAATCTTGTCGGGAAATGATACATTGGGTATTGACAGCACTAAATCATATTTGCAAACTATTTTTGACATCAAAGATCTCGCCACACTTAAGTATTTTCTTGGCATCGAAGTTACCCATACTACTAATGCCTTGTTCTTGTCTCAACGTAAATACGTGCTTGATTTGCTAAAAGAAACAGGAAATCTTGGGGCTAAACCCGTGCGAACACCAATCGAAGAACACTTCAAGGATCAACGCGAGGGGGAATCACTTCAAGACTTAGAGCAATATCGTCGCGTTGTAGGTAAGTAAATCCACCTCACGATTACACGTCCTGATATTAGTTTTGCTGTTCATCAGGTCAGCCAATGGATGCACTCCCCGACGACAACACATTGGCAAATGGTGGATCGTATACTCAAATACCTCAAAGGAACACCAAACAAAGGCATATGGATGGAAAACAACAAGCATACTCAACTGGTAGCATACTGCGATGCGGATTGGACTGGAGATAGGAATGATCGCAAGTCAACCACGGGATATTGCACATTCATCGAAGGCAACTTGGTCACATGGAAAAGCAAGAAGCAAACGGTGGTGGCAAGATCGAGCGCTGAAGCGGAGTACAGAGCCATGGCCAACACTACAAGCGAAATAATGTGGCTGCAAAACCTGTTGAAGGATCTCGGAGTCACAACTACACAACCGACGCCTTTGCATTGTGACAATCAAGCCGCATTACATATAGCAGCCAATTCAGTCTTCCACGAGCGAACAAAACACATCGAAGTGGACTGACATTTTATTCGGAAAAAAATCATGCAAGGACTGATAACTACAAAGTATACACGGAGTCAAGACCAGTTAGCCGACATACTCACCAAAGCTACAAGTTCGTTTGTCCTTAACCGAATTCTCTCCAAGATTGGCCTCATCGAATTTCGCCAGCCAATCTTGAGGGAGAATGTTGAAGAGCAAAAGAGTAGCAAGCATGACACAGGAAGACTTGGGAAGCAAGGAACCATTGAGCAGAATGACGAGCAAGAACCCTAGCTTGCAGTATGGCTTAATCGGATGACATGGGATAGATCAGGCCCAAGAAAGGCCCATGGAGTTCATATTGAAACATACAACAGGAATCTACTACTTGCCAACTACCTCATAAATGCTCCTGGACATGCAAGGCTCCAACAGCTAGTTTATTCAATTCTCTTCCTAACTACCTAATTAAATGTTTGTTGTAACAACTAGTTTCTCTACTATAAATAAGTGATATCTTGTATCACTTAAAATAAGAAATAGAGACTTAAGGAAATCTGAATTATTTCCCCTCTATCCTTATTTCGTTCTTATCTCCTCTTTCGTATCAATCTTCATCTCCTACCTTTCATTATTCATATTCCATTTCTTCCACAAACACAAAATTCTACACCTTCATCATCCACAACTAAGCAAGAGATAGATTCTGAGACTAAATCCTTCTTTGTTCCGTTTTTGCAGGGACAAAAGGACTTTTTGAACTATATGTAATCACTACGCGAGTTCCGATCCAACACAACTGCTAAAATTGCCTCTCGGTGGCAAGAAACTTTTGAGGAACAACTAGATATGGACTCCGAAGAGTATCGTAACACTATATCGATGGAGCAATATGAGTTAGAGCCACCACAGGTCATAAAAAATGGTGAGTGTTCTAATGCTTATGTGGATTTCACGTGATATAATCCAAAGATCGATAGATTTCCCGATAGGTGGTGGATGAGTTCCCTAAACCCCTAAACAATTCACAAACGAAATGTAAGCAAGCATTCAAGACGAACGGTCTTAAACCCCGAGTGAACCTGGTTTAGAAAAGTAGGGTGATCGATGTTGGCTTTCCTGGGATCTCATGAGCGAATCCTATTCCTAAGAGATCGATTCTAGGGTTTGCGCAGCGGATGTAAAACAAAAATTATAGAACCCTAGAACCATGCTGCTATTGAAATCGTAGAAACGTTAAGAACGCTTACCTCAATCGATCCGGGGCCTGTCTCTATCGATGAATCGTTCTGATCACGAAAGGCAGGAAGATTACCTCGCCCTCTACACGTATCCACACCTCGGGATGGATTCCAACGATTGGAACTTGTCTGCTAGGACTCGAATCTCTGATCGATTTGTGCACCGAGAAATCCCGAGACTTAGAACTCGTTTTTGGATCTCCAAAAACTCACACTTTTCTGCAAAAGTCGGCTGTCAAAAGTCTCTGCTTAATTAGGGTTCTAATCACTTTCTTATAAAGTGATTTAACCCTAATTTCGGTTTAATTTTCGGAAAACCGGAACCCGGAACGGACGGTCCAGAATTGCACGTGGACCGTCCGTTCCAGCACGTAGAACGGACGGTCTACGTCTACGTTTAGTGCGGACCGTCCGTTCTATCCTCATAGAACGGACGGTCTGCGTGTTGTCGTGGACCGTCCGGTCTGGTTCGGGCGGACCGTCCGTTCTGGACTTTCTGGTCCGTCCGTTCCAGCCCCTTCCGTCTCTGCTTTTCGTCGTTTTCCCTCGTGCATTTGTCCTTCCCTGCGTGTGTGACCCTGTAGGCTCATTCGACATAGCAATATAACCTGAAATCCCTATTTCGGGTATACAAGTCATAGGCGGTCTCTAGCAAGACACTATGACTACCTATCTCGAATAGAGTGTGTTCGTGATCTTTACGAACGCCAGAGATGATTCCGGCTGATGATCCTTTTGTATCGCGATATCATATGTCGAACATAAGGCATGGACAAGCCACCTTATCTGATTCGACTGCTTTCTCGTTAACTGAGTTTGACTGTCTGAAATAGACGACGTTCGTCTATAGTGCGGCCACACATTTCTAAGTCTCGCTCACACGAGGGGCCCAGCGATATCTCTCTCTTTTACGAGAGGTACAAATCCCGTCTTGACTATCTACAATCCAGTACATGATTCGTTTCGTACCTGATACACGCCTTTATAGTCCTCCTGTTACGCAGGACGTTAGACGTATTCAAAGCACGCAACTCCTCACGTTGGATTCCGTAGATATCTCAGGTCTTAGGATCCAATCATGGAACCGTCATATGAGATTCAAGTCATGACGCTAGTCCATGTGACAATCTCATGCGGGTCAGTCCAGTATTCCGTTCTGCAACGAATACCTATGATTGTGATCGTATCCAATACCTATGATCATCTATGTGATCATCAATCACACATCATACTAGTCTTATTATCTCGTTATTCCCATAACGACACAAGACTAGGGAGTTTAGTATCATTCATAATGATACACGGATTTCATAACAGATCTAGTATGCAAGAACATGTAATGAATCAAATACTCTCATAAAACCATAGAAAATATCAATACATCGAATGTATCTGAACAAAGCTCATAAACAGTACATCATAGAGCACCAAACCAACACCTTGGAATCCCGAGCGATGCATCCAACTATATCTTGGTGATAAAAGAACGCAAGGAGCTAATGATAGCTTGGAGCGGGAGCATGGACGAAAGCTTGGATCCTATGAAACTTGGAGCTCAACCGGATCGCATGGAGCTAGGAGCTCAA
>NW_010968329.1:118582-127403 GCF_000463585.1 Tarenaya hassleriana | reverse complement strand
ATTCTAGGGTTTGCGCAGCGGATATAAAACAAAAATTGATAAACCCTAGAACCATGCTGCTATTGAAATCGCAGAAACGTTAGAACGCTTACCTCGAAGATATAGTACAGATGTTAGCTTCTATAACATGAATACCTGAGGCAGAAGCTTCTCCAAGCTTCTTATCCTTCAGATCCTCCAAGTAAAGGTGACAATTACGCTTCCAGTGTCCAGACACTCCGCAGTAATGACAGTCACCCTTATCGGGCTTAGGCTTGGGCGTAGAGGCAACTTTTGCCTTTTTCGCCGCCTTCTTTTTGGCTTTATCCCGCCGCTTCTTGCTGGATTTGTTCTCAACAGCAAGCACAGTCTTGGGCACCACTATATCCTGCTCGGCCGATTTCAGCATCCCATGCAGTTCGGCTAAGCTCTTTGTCATCCCGTGCATATGGTACTGCATAACGAACTGGTTATAGTCCTCGGGTAATGACATCAGGATCAAGTCTGCAACCAAGTCACCATCAAAGTTCACTCCCATATGCTCAAGTTCCTCAACATGAGCTCGCATGTTGAGGACGTGGGTGTTGACAGAACTGCCTCTCGGCATATCCGTCTTCACTAGAGCTTTTAGCGTCTTGTACTTTTCAGTACGCGCTAGCTCCTGAAACATGGTCTTGAGCTGTTCGATCATATCAAACACTCTCTTCCCCTCAAACTGCTTTTGCAGATTCGGGGTCATGCTTCCCAACATGAGACAGGAGATCTCATTGTCGTCAGACTGATGCTTCAACCAAGCATCCTTGACGGCTCTCGAGGCATTGGCCGCAGGCTCTGGTTGTAGAGCCCCTTCCAGGACGTATGACTTCTTGTCGTGCTTGAGAACTATTCTCAAGTTACGATACCAGTCTAAGAAATTTGTCCCGGTCAATTTATCCTTCTCAAGGATAGATCGCATCGTCAAACTCGGTACGCTACCGGTTGACGCCATGTCCTACAAAAGAGACAAAAACATAACGAACAAAACAAATGCAGATTCTATTAATGATCTACTACCAGCTAGTCCATCATCAATCAGTGTCAATCTATCTATGATCCACTACCAGCTAGTCCATCATCAAAACAGTGACAACACAGATGTAAAGATAAGCTATATTCCCATAAAGAAAACTAACCCTACAATAATTTTCTATATGGGACTAAGATCCGTATTTCACATAAGAACAAGTTTTTACACTCAGTCTTATGCTATTTAGGTAGACATCTAATGTCAATCATATCTAATATGACTCTTAGATCCTTTATGAGACTATGATATCAAATATCATTGCATACTCGTCTCATCTGTACCATTAAGTCTCAAGTCAAACTTGACAACTTAACCCAAGATAAACCATATTCAAGCTGTAGGAACCACGATTTCCTACCCTGCCTCACAAAGATAATCCGGCACGCTCAGCTTTGGCATGACCCGTGTTACGGATGATCGATGCCTTGACAGGTGCTCTAGTAATGGGAGGTACACACTTAGCATTACATGAATAAGGGTTTTTCGAAACCGCACCTAGATCAAGCATCTACTTTCAAGCTATGAGAACCACCATTTCTCCATCTTGCCTCACCAAGATAATACGGCACACCCAGCTTTGGCATGGCCCATGACACGTACGATCGAGGCCTTGACAAGTGCTTTACTCGTAGAGCTCCTAGATCTAACCGGTTTCTGTGCATTGATTGTACACAATCCGAACAGACCATCTATTCGATTATGTATTCCCAATCTCGAAGCTCCCACTAAATCAAGCATATCCAATATCTTGATCAAGTTACATGCATTCATTCACTATGGACCATCCATAAGAACAAATCATGTCTATTTTGAGTTACAGTTGATCAGATTAAGCAACGGTTGCGTAATCAGACCTAGAAGACGAAAAATTTCGGAATCTGGACTTCGGACCGTCCGTTCCAGGTGTGGAACGGACGGTCTACGTTTGAGAACGGACGGACCAGCCTTGGAGAATAGACTGGAACGGACAGTCCATAAGAGTAGAACGGACGGTCCGCAAATTAACGTGGAACGGACGTTCCATTAGCTGGAACGGACGTTCTGACATTCAGAACGTCCGGTCCAGGTTCGCGGTCCGATTTGTTCCGTTCTGCCCAGGGATTGTCCGTCACCCCTGGACCGTCCGGTCTGGCTTACCCAGAACGGACGGTCTAGGGTCCTTCAACGTGATCAGATCACGTTCCGCAGTGTTCTCAGCCCCGATCAGACCCGAAACTGATCCGAATTCTTCTGTGAACCCAAAATTCGAACTTCTGCACTCTATGCAACATGAAACATGCAATCTACACTAGATTCAATCATCAAACATGCATAGATATCAAAGCAAACATGGATTCAAACAATTCAAATCCTAAAACATGCGTGATCGGGTTCTACGAAATCAAAACAGAGCAACCAGGCTCTGATACCACTGTTGGCTTTCCTGGGATCTCATGAGCGAATCCTATTCCTAAGAGATCGATTCTAGGGTTTGCGCAGCGGATGTAAAACAAAAATTTAATAAACCCTAGAACCATGCTGCTATTGAAATCGTAGAAACTTTAGAACGCTTACCTCAATCGATCCGGGACCTGTATCAACTGAAGAATTCGTTCGATCACGAAAGGCAGGAAGATTACCTCGCCCTCTACACGTATCCACACCTCGGGATGGATTCCAACGGTTGGAACTTGTCTGCTAGGACTCGAATCTCTATTCGATATGTGCACTTTGAGAAAACGAGACTTAGAACTTGTTGAGCTTTTTGGATCTCACCAAAAACTCTCCAAGAACACCAAAAGTCGGCTGCTCAAACTCTCTAACGAATTAGGGTTTTAATCTCTTTCTTATAAAGTGATTTAACCCTAATTCGGTTTAATTTCGGAAAAACTGAAGCCCGGAACGGTCGGTCCAGAGATACACGCGGACCGTCCGTTCCAGCACGTGGAACGGACGTTCCGCTCACGTGGACCGTCCGGTCTGGTTCGGGCGGACCGTCCGTTCTGGACTTTCTGGTCCGTCCGTTCCAGCCCCTTCCGTCTCGGTTTTTCGTCGTTTTCTCTCGTGCATTTGTCCTTCCCTGCGTGTGTGACCCTGTAGGCTCATTCGACATAGCAGTATAACCTGAAATCCCTATTTCGGGTATACAAGTCATAGGCGGTCTCTAGCAAGACACTATGACTACCTATCTCGAATAGAGTTTGTTCGTGATCATACGAACGCCAGTGATGATTCCGGCTGATGATCCTTTTGTATCGCGATATCATATGTCGAACATAAGGCATGGACCAGCCACCTTATCTGATTCGACTGCTTTCTCGTTAACTGAGTTTGACTGTCTGAAATAGACGACGTTCGTCTATAGTGTGGCCACACATTTCTACAGTCTCGCTCACACGAGGGGCCCAGCGATATCTCTCTCTTTTACGAGAGGTACAAATTCCGTCTTGACTATCTACAATCCAGTACATGATTCGTTTCGTACCTGATACACGCCTTTATAATCCTCCTTTTACGCAGGACGTTTGACGTAATCAAAGCACGCAACTCCTCATGTTGGATTCCGTAGATATCTCAGGTCTTAGGATCCAATCATGGAACCGTCATATGAGATTCTAGTCATGACTCTAGTCCATGTGACAATCTCATGCGGGTCATTCCAGTATTCCGTTCTCCAACGAATACCTATGATCGTGATCGTATCCAATACCTATGATCATCTATGTGATCATCAATCACACATCATACTAGTCTTATTATGTCGTTATTCCCATAACGACATAAGACTAGGGAGTTTAGTATCATTCATAATGATACATGGATTTCATAACAGATCCAGTATGCAAGAACATGTAATGAATAAAATACTCTCATAAAAACACATAGAAAGTATCAATACATCGAATGTATCTCAATAAAGCTCATAATCAGTACATCATAGAGCACTAAACCAACAATCGAAGACGCCACAAGTGTTGTGCAGAATCAACACTTGATAAATCAAGTTTGAACGCCACGGATGAAGATCCGATAAGTTCAGAAATTAGTTCTAAAAGAACTCTAAGAGAAACCTCTCAAAATATATTTCAAAGTTGTTCCTACAATCTGATTTTTTATCTCTATTTATAGAGAACAATGCATAAAATTTAGCAAAATTAACATAAATAAGCACAAACAAAGATGTTTGAATGTGTAGTCTTCAAGAGAGTCAAAATTGAATTTGTAGTCTTCGAGAATGAAGTTGGAAAGTCATCTTGACCAGATTTAATGCCAATTTTCGTCCTCCTTATTGGGCTTGAATTTTGGACTTGATTTATGGGCCTTTCAAGGATGAAAACAAGTGGATAATGGGTTGAACTTGTGTTGATCCAAACCCATGCACTTTTCCATGTATTCTTGACCCAAACATTCAAGAATAAGGCAATTTGGCACACTTGTCGCTTCTTGGCACGTGCTCTCGTCATCAGTCCTACTGCCTCGGTGAATTCTCTCGCTTTGTCCATCCCGAAGAAAGCTTCCAGTCCAGCTCGAATGGGTTGCCTTTGATATCACATCAATACGCCTTACTTTTTGACCGCAAATGGACATTCGAGGATGAACTGTGAAGAGGTAGAACCGAAATATGTGCCTCCTCCGCCAAGACTACCACTGGTTCTGTATCCCTTCATATCTAAAGAAACACAAGCAAGATGTTTAGTTTGATCAACCATGTTCACAAAAGCGAAAATTCGAGATGAAATCACATAAGGTTGAACTGGTTGTTTATGAAGGAAAACGAGGAGCGTAACGATTGAATTATAGCTATAATTTATATCTAGCTTTACGTGCAGTGGAATAATTACGTTCAAGCAATTGCATGAATTTAAACTTAGACTAACTAGATCATCGTAATATGTGCGGTGATCACACGGTTTTTTTCACTGGTTTTCTAACAACATCCATTCCAATTCTTTATACATCTTAGGCATTATAGGACATTAGATGGCCATGGATAGGTTCTTTTCTTTCCTTTTTGCTTGCAGGACGATTCTACGAGAATTTTCATGAGCACGGCACGGAAAAGGAACAGGTTCGAGAATACCCTAGAAGCTTAGAGAAAATGAACGGGCCACTTGTTTTCACTGGCTATCGCTCGAAGTGAAAGAAGAAGAATGAGCGGTCACTCATTATGGTGAACGGTCGCTCCACGTGGGAAAAGAAGAATGAGTGGTCGCTCATTATAACTAGAGGTCGCTCATTTTTAACTGAACAGGAGAAAATGAGCGACCCTGAAGAGAAAATGAGTGACTCTGAAGAGAAAATGAGCGATCGCCTAAAATCGAATCCGACCCAGAAAGGAAAGCCCGAATTTTGAGTAGAAAACCTAGTTTTGCATTATCATAAAAGAGGGAGGAGATGGAGGGAGAGGGGGCGAAACATACTTTGAAGAAACTCACCTTGGAGAGGAGGCAAGGGAGATTTGGAGGGTAAGCGAGACATCTTAACGGAAAAGACCACCATTGAAGACCATCTTGAGCGTTTCTTCTCCTTTTCCATGTTTCTCCATCATGTTTTCATTTTTGGAACCGTAGTTATGGAGTAGATCTTTTGTTGTGGGTGAGGGATCTCCACTTCTGTACGGTTACCTATGCTTAATCTATGATGTTTATGAGTTTTCTTTCATGGGTTTGATGTTTTATGCTTATTGCTATTGACTTGGATGAAACCCTAGTTGATATGATGATAGAAGACATTGATCATAGGAATTTGGGAATGTTATTTGGAACTAAATATCAAATGGATGAGTTATTCACATTGGGAGCTGGCTTAACTTGCTTAGGGTTCATGATAGGAAACATTAATTCATCTAGAGATCATTTAGACCATTCAGAGATTGGTGAATCAATTCTTTAGATAGTGAGTTTAAGCTCGGAAGAGACAACCTCTAGTAAAAGTGCTTAAAAACCCCAATTAGAAGATAAACACGTAAACATTGTAATATCATCAACCATCCATGCGATTCATGAGGGATCCCGAACCTACAACGCTTAAATCATCGTTTACAAACCGTTTAATCTCATTTGTTTACTTTCGTTCCGACACACATCATCACTCACATTTTTATTTGACCGCCAATCTAGCCTAAGGATAGACTAATTGATATGCACCTCGGTCCAATTCATGTCCATGAACACAAGGAGATTTCGGACAGATGGGATAGATTCAGGTTTTCTCGGTAAACAAGGGATAGGTTGCGATTTATGGAATTTTTCTTTGAGATAGAGACTCAACCCTGAGGTTCTGATCCTAGGATACTCTAAGGTTTAGGGTCGAAAATTGCAGAAGAAACAAGAAGAAAAAGATAGTGTTCTCGGACACACCAAGAACAAGGCTCGGACACACCAAGCAAGGGAATTTCTCGGACAAACCAAGAATAAGGACGAAAATACTCAAAAGCTTTATTCAAAGATGATTTCCAAGGTTACAATTTCGTGCTCTAATATAGAAGAAAGAATAAGATTGCAAAAAAAGGAAAGAAAATAACTCAGCAACATGAAAAATGGAAATTGTCTCTAGCTAGAAAAGGAAACTTCGAGATTGTTTCTTATTGTATCACTAACGGCCAAATTGTGTTTTTGGCAAGAAATTCTCTGATTTTCCATGTCATCTGCTAGCTCACGAAGTTCCCTTATTGTTATAGATGATTAGGCTTGAAATCTTGGCTAACTTCCTTGTTTGATGCTGCAGCTTGATGATGTGTCTTTGAGGTGAAAAGATACCTAAATTTGAAGCCTCTTGTTCATGTGGAGACTTATTCTTGTGTAGATGAAGTGTTGGTCCAGATTTGGCAAGTCTCCATGGAAGAAATTCAGCTCATATTCTCGGTCAAGGCATGACCGAGAATCATCCACGCCTTCATGCTTGTTTCATCGTTCTTGTTCGCATTTTGCTCGATCCAATGGGCCATGATGGACCTCACTTTGGCCTGCCATACTCGTGTCTTGGACCTCGTGAGTGGTGGTTCCGGCATAGGTGCAAAGATAACATCGCTTTTGTTGGTTTCTTCTTCCAAGCTCGGCTCCTCCTCTATGCGTGCCTCGCTCTAATCTGATCCTTGTTGCTCATCCTCGTCCATGTTTAGGTCGATGACCTCATCATTCCCTCCCGTTGAACAGGTTTTTCCCTCAAAACTGATTCACCTGCATCAAACGGAAGTAGATCAGTAACATTGAAAAGTAGAAGACACGTTATACTCACCGGGTAACTCCAAGCGGTAGGCATTGTCGTTGATTTTTTTGATGATCCGAAAAAGCCCATCTCCTCTTGGTGCTAGCTTCGAGCTCCTCTTGCGTGGGAATCTCTCGGACCTAAGGTGCAGCCATGCCCAATCTCCGACATCAAAGGTGGATGCACTCTAAGTATGTTTCGACGCACTCTAAACGTGTGTTGACGAACTGTAAACATCTTTTGTTGCACTCTAAACATGTTTCGACGCACTCTAAACATGTTAGGATGCACTCTAAACGTGCTTGGAGGCACTAGATATGTTTGGACGCACTCTAAACGTGTTTGGACACACTCTAAACATGGTTAGACGAACTCTAAACATATTTTGACGCACTCTAAATATGCTTTGACGCACTCTAAAAATGTTTCGATGCACTCTAAACATGTTGGATACACTCTAAAAGTGTTTGGACGCACTCTAAACGTGTTTGGACGCACTCTAAACATGTTTGGATGCACTCTAAGCATGTTTGGATGCACTCTAAACATGTTTCGACGCTCTAAAAATGTTTGGATGCTCTCTAAACATGTTTGAATGCACTCTAAGTATGTTTTGACGCACTCTAAACATGTTTTGATGCACTCTAAATGTATTTGGATGCACTCTAAACATGTTTTGGTGCCCTCAAAACATATTTAGACGAACTCTGAACATGTTTCGACGCACTCTAAATATGTTTCGACGCACTCTAAAAATGTTTTAATGCACTCTAAACATGTTTGTATGCACTCTTAATATGTTTCGACGCAGTTTAAACATGTTTGGATGCGCTATGAATATTTTTTGACGTGCTCTAAACAGGTTTCGACGAACTCTAAACATCTTTTCACTACAAAAAAACCTCAAATTCCAACCGGCAAATCCGTTGGAAAGGGCCGAAAATCCGTTGGAATTCAACTTTTCTACCGGATTTCCAACGGATATATCCGTTGGAATATCGTCGTTAGAAATCGGTGTCCGTTGGAATTCCGTGGCAAATTCCAAACGGAATTCCAACGCCCTCATCCGTTGGAATATTTCAACGGATTTTCAACGGTTTTTCCGTGGTATATTTTCAACGGAATTCCAACGGATTTGTTCGTCGGGATATATCAACGGAAATTCCAACGGACATCCGTGGCTATTTTCCGACGGGACCGTTAGAATATCCGTTAGAAATTTTCCAACAGATTTACAACGGTATTTGCCACGGATATCCGTTAGAATATCCGTTGGAAACGCCGTCGAAATGTTACAACGGTATTTACAACGGAAGTCCGTTGGAATTTAAAATTATTTCCAACGGCGGTCCGTTGGAATTGCCGTTGGAAAACACAAAAAAATAAATAAAAAAATAAAATAAATATTTAAAAATAAAATAAATAAAATATTTATTTTATTTTTAAAATATTTATTTTATTTTTTTATTTATATTTATATATATTATATATTAATAAATATATATTAATATATATATATATATAATAAAACCAAAATAAAATTAAAATATTAAAAAAACAATTGTTCGAATATTACAAAAATATAAAATA
>NW_010968329.1:112794-115795 GCF_000463585.1 Tarenaya hassleriana | reverse complement strand
AGCGCAGCCATTACAAAGCACGAACTTCCCCCGAAGATGTCTGATCCGGGAAGTTTCTCTATTCCATGCAAGTTGGGGAATATCGAGATTGATAGAGCATTATGTGATCTTGGAGCTAGCGTGAGTTTGATGCCACTATCCGTTTACAAGAAGTTGAATATAGGCGATTTGAAACCCGCGAGGATGTCACGTGTCAACTCCAACTCTTTTCTCTTGCATATGTCTTTCAAGTCCTTCCTCGAGTTGATGTTATCTTTACTTCTCCCTGGCACATTTAGAACGGTGTTGATGATGTTATCAAAAAAGTTTTTCTCTATATGCATAACATCCAGATTGTGTCGAAGCGTTAGCGAACTCCAGTAAGGCAAATCCCAAAAAATACTACGCTTATACCAGTTATGCCAATCACCAAATCCTTTGCACTTCTTATGCCCAAAATTTCCTCCACAATGCACAGAAGCTTCCAAATCATCCAAATATCCACTATTTATTCGCTCAAAATAAATTTGCTCCCCGGTTTGCATAACATGACCTTCCTCAGTAACGATTTTACCTTTGGTAAAAAGCGTACGATTTTGTCTGAACGGATGATTCCTTGGAAGAAATCTGCGATGACAGTCAAACCAGCACGTCTTTCTCCCATGTCTCAACTGAAACGCTTCTGTTTCCTCCATGCAAAACGGACATGCAAGTCTTCCATGTGTGCTCCATCCCGATAGCATGCCATACGCCGGAAAATCACTGATCGTCCAAAGAAGAACCGCTCTCAGTGTAAAATTTTGTTTCACACTTACGTCGTAAGCAGGGACTCCAATGTCCCACAAATCCTTCAACTCCTTAATGAGCGGCTGTAAATACACATCAAAACTCTTCTTCGGATGTTCTGGCCCAGGAATCAACAATGTCAAAAACATAAATTCTCTTTTCATGCACATCTCAGGTGGTAAGTTGTACGGAGAAAGTATAACTGGCCATAATGAATACTGCATGCCAGACTGTCCGTACGGACTAAATCCATCAGTACACAAACATAGATACACATTCCTAGGCTCAGCAGCGAATTGAGGAAATACCATGTTGAAGTTTTTCCACGCCAAAGCATCTGATGGATGTTGCATTTCTCCATCAACGGTAGAATGCGAGGCATGCCATCTCATATGCGAAGCCGTTTCATAACGTTATAACGTTCGACTATTTCCAACGGATATCCGTCGGAATTATTACCGTGTTTCATAACGTTCGAATAATTTCAACGGATTGCCGTTGAAATTCGTCAAACGTTATTTCCAACGGAAATCCGTTGGAATATACGTGGAAAATTTCCAACTCAAATATCCGTTGATATTCCGTTGGAAATTTCCAACGGATTTCTAACGGATGTATCTGTTAGACGTCCGTTGGAAATCCGTTAGAAATGCGTTGGAATGATTCCAACGGGATACCGTTGGAAATCCGTTGGAAAAATTACAACGGATTAATCCGTTGGAAAAATCCGTTGGAATTTCGCAGTTTTTTTGTAGTGTTTGTTGCATTCAAAATATGTTTCGACGCACTCTAAACATGTTTCGACGCACTCTAAAAAAGTTTTGATACACTCTAAGTATGTTTTGATGCACTCTAAACATGTTTTGATGCACTCTAAAATGTAGAAAAAGCTTTCTAATGATATAAAGAAAGATTTATTTTGACATGTTTTATGGAAGTTATGAAGTTAATAATATGATCAGTCAACAATTGACCAACTCATCGGGCATGTCTGATTATTTGCCTCGAATTGTTGACCATTTGGCGATGGCTAGAATTCGAGTTGACTTCTGAGTTACAGATCATCTATCGTACGATGTTTAGTAATTTGGATCGATGTTCAGATCATCGGATTATCCATCGAGAGATATATACCGATTTTTATCGATATGTAGGGATTCGGTCCATGTGTTGTCTCAATATGCTCATAACGTTTTGCTCATATATTAGATCTGGGCGTTTATGGTGTCTATGCATAGATATTAGAAAAAGCTTTCTAATGATATAAAGAAAGATTTATTTTGACATGTTTTCTGGAAGTTTTGAAGTTAATAATTGTTGGTTTAGTGCTCTATGATGTACTGTTTGCAAGCTTTCTTTGGATACATTTTATGTATTGACACTTTCTATGAGTTTATAGATGAGTGTTTGATTCATTATGTATTGTATATACTTGATATGTTATGAAATCCATGTATTGTTATGAACAATACTAAACTCCCTAGTCATGTATCATTGTGGGAATAATGATACACTAAGACTAGTATGATGTGTGATTGATGATCATATAGATGATCATAGGTATTGGATACGATCACAGTCATACACTACAAGAAAATTCTCGTATAGCTACGAAACTTGCGACGGAAAATTCCGTCGCATACAAAATTACGACGGAATACGACGGTTTAGCGACGGAATGCGGGAAAAAATTTTACGTCTCAAAGAGTCGTAAAATCCGTCGAAAATTTGCGACGGAATGCAACGGAGACGTTATCGCAATAACAAACATTATTTGCGACGGAAATTTCCGTAGCAAATGCTAATTTTAATTATTTTTAATTTAATTAATTTATTTTTCAGAATTAGCTACGGATTTGCGACGAAAATTTCCGTCGCAAATACTAATTTCATTTATTTCGTTATTTTTTATGAAAATTTTTAAATTTTCGCGGTTTTTATTTCGTTTTGCGACGGATTTGCGACGGAAATTTCCGTCGCAAATACTAATTTCATTTATTTCGTTATTTTCGATGAAAATTTTCAAATTTTCGCGGTTTTTATTTCGTTTTTGCGACGGATGGCGACGGTAATTTCCGTCGCAACACGAAATAAAAGCACCGACTTCGACTTCATCTTCTTTCTTCAGACTTTGAAGTTTCCAAAAAAAAAATTTTAATCTTCTCCAATTTTTTTCCAACGTTGTTTTCCTCCAAGATATCTCCAAGATATATCAAGGTATGTGTATATGTATATG
>NW_010968329.1:108289-112631 GCF_000463585.1 Tarenaya hassleriana | reverse complement strand
TATATATGTGTATGTATATTTTGTGTGTATGTATGTTTATGTGTTGTTAATGTGTGTGTATTGTATGTATGTATGTATGTTTGTGTGTGAATGTGTATATATATGTGTGAATGTATATGTGTGTGTTTATATATGTGTGTAAGTGAATGTGTATGTATGTGTGAATGTGTATGTGTGTGTGTTTATGTATGTGTATGTGTATATATGTGAATGTGAATATGTATGTGTATGTATATGTGATTGTATGTGTATATGAATATATGTGTATATGTGTGTGTTTATGTGTATGTGTATGTGTTTGTGAAATGTATATGTGTATGAGTATTTATGTATGTGTATATGTGTATATGTGTGAATGTGTATGTGTGTTTGTATATATGAGTATGTGTATATGAAAATATATGTGTATATATATGTACGTATGTGTATATATATTTGTATATGTGTAATGTATGTGTATGAATGTATGTGTATATAGGTGTATGTGTATGTGAAAATGTATATATGTACGTGTATATATAGTATATAATTTTTTTATATTTTTTTTAAAAATTTTTAAAACATTTGCGACGGGATGCGACGGAAAAAATTCCGTCGCACAGAATTATCCGTCATTTTCCATCGCAAAACGCAGATTTCTTAACAACCGTTATACATTTGCAACAGTGCTTGGCGTTCGTAAGATCACGAACAAACTCTATTCGAGATAGGTAGTCATTGTGTCTTGCTAGAGACCGCCTATGACTTGTATATCCAGAATAGAGATTTCGGGTTATACTGTTATATCGAATGAGCCTACAGAGTCACACACGCAGGGAAGGATGAAACGCACGAGAAAACGACCGAAAAACAAAGACGGAAGGGTCTGGAACAGACGAACCAGAAGTCCGGAACGGACGGTCCGCCAGGTCCAGACTCGACGGTTCACGAATAGTCCGAGACTGTCCGTTCTAAGTGTTGGAACGGACGGTCCGCGTTGATGGCAGACTGTCCGTTCTGGCTTGTCTGGAACGAACAGTCCACGTGAGCAGACCGTCCATTCTGGCTTGCTGGAACGGACGGTCCACGTGTAATTCTGGACCGTCCGTTCCGTGTTTCGGGTTTTTCAGAAATTAGATCGAATTAGGGTTAAATCACCTTATAAGAAGGAGATTAAAACCCTAATCGTTAAAGAGACTTTGAGAGCCGTGTGGTGCAGACTTGGGACAGCTTTTGGTGAGATCCAAAAGATCCAAGAGTTTCCAAGTCTCGTTTTCTCGAAGCATCATGCCGAATAGCAGATTCGGGTCCTAGCAGACAAGTTCCAACCGTTGGAATCCATCCCGAGGTGTGGATACGTGTAGAGGGCGAGGTATTCTTCCTCCCTTTTCGTGATCAGACGAATTCTTCAATTGGTACAGGCCCCAGATCGATTGAGGTAAGCGTTCTTACTTTTCTACGAATCATAGAAGCATGGTTCTAGGGTTTTAATAAATTTTGTTTTTCATCCGCTGGGCAAACCCTAGAATCGATCTCTTAGGAATAGGATTCGCTCATGTGATCCCAGGAAAATCCAACAGTGGTATCAGAGCCTGGTTGCTCTGTTTTGATTTCGTAGAACCCGATCACGCACGTTTTAGGATTTGAATTGTTTGAATCCATGTTTGCTTTGAATTCTATGCATGTTTGATGATTGAATCTATGATAGATTGCATGTTTCATGTTGCATAGAGTGCAGGAGTTCGAATTTTGGGTCCACAGATGAATTCGGATCGGTTTCGGGTCTGAACGGGGCCGAGAATGCGAAAAACGTGATCTGATGACATGACCAAACCTTAGACCATCCGTTCTGGGTTTACCAGACCGGACGGTCCAGGGGTGACGGACTGAGGATAGACCGAAAGGTTTGGACCGTCCGTTCTGAGACAGTGGACCGTCCGTTCACCGGTCTGCAGAAACACGTGGTCCGTCCGTTCTCACACGTAGACCGTCCGTTCTACATCCAGAACGGACGGTCCGAGACCCAGACTCCGACATTTTTCGTTTTCTGATCCGATTGTGCAATCGTTGCTTAATCTGATCAACTATGACTCAAATAGACATGATTTATTCTTATGGATGGTCCATAGTGAATGAATGCATGTAACTTAATCAAAATATTGGATATGCTTGATTGAGTAGGAGCTTCGAGATTGAGATTACATAATCGAATGGATGGTTTATTCGGATTATGTAATACATCTGATCAATGAATAATTGTTGATCCTTGATATGTACAATCGTTGTACAGAAACCGGTTAGATCTAGGAGCTCTACGAGTAAAGCACTTGTCAAGGCCTCGATCGTACGTGTCATGGGCCATGCCAAAGCTGGGTGTGCCGTATATCTTGGTGAGGCAAGATGGAGAAATGGTGGTTCTCATAACTTGAAAGTATATGCTTGATCTAAGTGTGCTTTCGAAAATCCCTTATTTATGTAATGCTAAGCGTATAACTCCCATTACTAGAGCGCCTGTCAAGGCATCAATCGTCCGTAACACGGGTCATGCCAAAGCTAAGCGTGCCGAATGTTGGGTTTTCCTGGGATCTCAAGGGCGAATCTAATTCCTAAGAGATCAGTTCTAGGGTTTGCGCAACGGATGAAATTTTTTTTTTTTGATGAAACCCTAAAACCTATCATGCATGATCTTGTAGAAACGTTAGAACGCTTACCTCAATCGATCCGGGGTCTGTATCAATCGAAGAACGCGTCTGATCACTGTAGGCAGGAAAAATACCTTGCCCTCTACACGTATCCACACGGCGGAAAGGATTCCAACGGTTGGAACTTGTCTGCTAGGACTGAAGAACGCTTTCTTCTTTACGCAAGGGTTTCAGGGTCTGAAAATCGTGCCAAAAGAGTTAGGTTGCGTTCCCATAAGTTTCACCCCTTTAAAACCCTAAATAGAGCGATTTTAGTAAATCCCGACGTCTGGACCGATCGGTCTGGAGCTTTTTAATGTCTGGACCGACCGGTCTACGTCTAGACCGATCGGTCCAGACCTTCTGGATCGGTCGGTCTGGCCTCCGCTCCACCGGGATTTTCTCGTCTCTTCTCGCGCATTCGTCCTTTCTTGTGTGTATGACCCTGTAGGCTCATCCGATATAGCAGTATAACACGAAATCTCTTATTTCGATTACACAAGTCATAGGCGGTCTCTAGCAAGACACTATGACTACCTATCTCGAATAGAGTTTGTTCGTGATCCTACGAACGCCAGTGATGATTCCGTTTGATGATCCTTTTGTATTACGATATCATATGTCGAATATAAGGCATGGACAAGCCACCTTATCTGATTCGACTGCTTTCTCGTTCACTGAGTTCGACTGTCTGAAATAGACGACGTTCGTCTATAGTGCGGCCACACATTTCTACAGTCTCGCTCACACGAGGGGCCCAGCGATATCTCTCTCTTTTACGAGAGGTACAAATCCCGTCTTGACTATCTACAATCCAGCACATGATTTGTTTCGTACCTGATACACGCCTTTATAGTCCTCCTGTTACGCAGGACGTTTGACGTAATCAAAGTACGCAGCTCCTCATGTTGGATTTCGTAGATATCTCAGGTCTTAGGATCCAATCATGGAACCGTCATATGAGATTCAAGTCATGACAATAGTCCATGTGACAATCTCATGCGGGTCAATCCAGTATTTCGTTCTCTAACGAATACCTATGATTGTGATCGTATCCAAATACCACTACAAAAAAATCCTCGAATTCCAACGGATTTTCCAACGGATTTGTCCGTTGGAAAATTTTCAACGGATTTTCAACGGTTTTCAACGGCGTTTCAACGACGATTTCCGTTAAAATTCCGTTGAAAATTTCCAATGGGTATCCGTTGGAAACACCCATTGGAAATTTTTAACGGAATTTTCAACGGATTAACGTTGGAAAAATCGGTTGCAAATTTTTAACGGAGTTCCAACGGATGTTTGTTAGAAAATAATTCCAACGGATGCCGGTTGGAATATTTTTTGGAAATTTTTAAAAAAAATTCCAACAGAATTCCAACGGATGCCGGTTGGAATTTTTTTTGGAAATTTTTTTTAAATAATTCCAACGGATGCCGGTTGGAATATTTTTTGGAAATTTTTAAAAAAAATTCCAACAGAATTCCAACGGATGCCGGTTGGAATTTTTTTTGGAAATTTTTTTTAAAAAAAATCCAACCGAATTCCAACGGATGCCGGTTGGAAATTTTTTTGAAAATTTTAAAAAAAAATTCCAACGGACATCGGTTGAAAATTTGGATTTTAATTGAAAAATCAATTGAAATATATATATATATATATATTCGAATTCATATATATAT
>NW_010968329.1:107556-107959 GCF_000463585.1 Tarenaya hassleriana | reverse complement strand
TGTATATATACGTATAAACAAATATTTTATATATTTATACATCTATATATGTATAAATATAGATATATTTTGTGTTTATATATTTTTATATATACGAATATAATGTGTATATATACACATATATGTATACGAATAAATGTATATATATATATATTAACCATATACATATACATAACAAATATATATATATATATATGAATTTGAATATATATATATATATGTAAATATGTAAATATGTATAAATATTTATATATGTATATATATTAATGTTATATGATATCAGAAGTTTAACTTGGAGAAGTTGGAAGAGTTCTAATTAGAACTCTAGAGTTAAGGAGGATTGAGCTGGAGCAGTGGAAGGATGGGTGACCTACTGGGAAGTGAGTTTCGGGTTGGTGTCGGT
>NW_010968329.1:105407-107518 GCF_000463585.1 Tarenaya hassleriana | reverse complement strand
CGGGTCGGGAATATGTTTCGAATTTTTCGTTGAAAAATTCCAACGGAATGCTGTTGAAAATTCCGTTGGAATTTTCCAACGGATATCGGTTGGAAATTCCGTTGGAAAATTCCAACGGATTGCGGTTGGAAATTCTGTTGGAATTTTCCAACCGAAATTGCGGTTGGAATTCCGTTGGAAAATTCCAACGGATGCTGGTTGGAAATCCGTTGGAAAATTCCAACGGAAAAATTCGTTGAAATTCCGTTGAAAATTCCAACGGTTTTCCAACGGACACCGATTTCTAACGACACAAGAAATTCGTTGAAATTCCATTAAATCCGTTGGAAATCCGTTGGAAACGTTAATTTCCAACGGAAATTTGGCCATTTCCAACGGATTTACCCGTTAGAAATGACCATTTTTTTTTGTAGTGTACCTATGATCATCTATATGATCATCAATCACACATCATACTAGTCTTATTATGTCATCATTCCCATAATGACACAAGACCAGGGAGTTAAGTATCATTCATAATGATACATGGATTTCATAACACATCTAGTATGCAAGAACATGTAATGAATCAAATACTCTCATAAACCATAGAAAATATCAATACATCAAATGTATCTAAATAAAGCTCATAAACAGTACATCATAGAGCACTAAACCAACAATCTCCCACTTGCTCTAATCATGAACTGCTAAACATCTAATGCCCATATCCCTAACATGACCCTCATGCTTCGACGAAGGGAGAGGTTTGGTCAACGGATCGGCAACGTTGTCATCTGTCGACACCCTGCAAATGTGCACGTCTCCTCTGTCTATGATCTCCCTGATAAGGTGAAACCGTCTGAGTATGTGTTTGGATCGTTGATGGGATCTGGGTTCTTTCGCTTGTGCGATCGCTCCATTGTTGTCACAATACAGAGCAATGGGGCTATCAGCACTAGGAATGACACCCAAGTCTCCAACAAACTTCCTGATCCAAACAGCTTGCTTTGCTGCGTCCGACGCTGCAATATACTCAGCTTCTGTAGTAGAATCTGCAACGGTTGCCTGCTTGGAACTCTTCCAGCTAACAGCGCCTCCGTTCAAGCATAAAACATAGCCATACTGCGATCTGTAGTCATCCGGGTCTGACTGAAAACTAACATCAGTGTAACCTCTTACAGCGAGCTCGTCTTCCGACCTACCGTATACCAAGAACACATCCTTAGTCCTTCTCAAGTACTTCAGGATGTTCTTGACGGCGATCCAGTGTGACTCACCTGGATCTGACTGATATCTACTCGTAATGCTCAACGCGTAGGATACATCCGGTCGAGTACAAAGCATGACATACATGATCGATCCAATTGCCGAAGCATATGGAATACGACCCATGCGTTCCCGCTCATCAGGTGTCGTAGGACACTGACTCTTGCAGAGAACTGTGCCACTGATCATCGGTAAGGTTCCTTTATTGGAATCTTGCATCTTGAAACGTTTCAAGACCTTATCGATGTAAGTACTCTGACACAATCCTAGAAGACGCCTCGATCTATCTCTATAGATCTTTATGCCTAGAATATAGGCCGCTTCTCCTAGGTCCTTCATAGAAAACTGCGTTCCTAGCCAAGACTTAACGTCTTGCAAGGTAGGAACGTCATTCCCTATAAGGAGAATGTCATCCACGTACAGCACTAGAAATACAACTGTGCTCCCACTAGCCTTCTTGTAAACGCATGGCTCGTCTTCGTTTTGTGAGAAACCAAACCTTTTGATTGTCTCATCAAAACGAAGGTTCCAGCTCCTCGAAGCTTGCTTCAGTCCATAAATGGACCTCTGACACTTGCACACCATCCTCGGGTTCCTTGGATCGACAAAACCTTCGGGTTGTGTCATGTACACATCCTCAGTCAAGTTCCCGTTAAGGAACACAGTCTTGACGTCCATCTGCCATATCTCATAGTCATAATATGCGGCTATGACAAGTAGGATCCTGATGGACTTCAGCATAACTACAGGAAAAAGGTCTCATCATAGTCAATCCCATGAATTTGACGGAATCCTTTCGCCACAAGTCGTGCCTTATAAGTGTGCACGTTGCCATCCATGTCTGTCTTCTTCTTGAAGATCCA
>NW_010968329.1:102774-104809 GCF_000463585.1 Tarenaya hassleriana | reverse complement strand
GACTTTGGAAGATCTGTCTGACTCATCATTGACCGAACCATGTCTAACAGTGTTCGGTTTCTCCGCTCAGACACGCCGTTCCATTGTGGCGTTCCAGGAGGAGTTAATTGTGATACAATACCACAATCAATCAGATAGTCAGTGAACTCTTGGCTCATATATTCGCCACCACGATCGGATCGAAGTGTCTTGATCGTCTTGCCAAGTTGGTTCTGTACTTCGTTTCTGAAAGCCTTGAACATTTCAAGTGTTTCAGACTTATGTCTCATCAAATAGACATAACCGTATCGACTGTAATCATCATTGAACGTAACGAAATACAGATAACCTCCTCTAGTTGGACAGCTCATTGGTCCGCATACATCACTATGTATCAGGTCCAATAATTCTGTCGCTCTCTGTCCTTTCCCTTTGAAAGGATGCTTTGTCATCTTGCCCATTAAACAAGACTCGCAAGATTCAAGAGACTCAAAGTCAAATGAATCCAGAAGACCTTCAGAATGAAGCTTCTGAATGCGCTTCTCATTTATTTGGCCTAGACGACAATGCCAGAGGAAGGTTGGGTTTAAGTCGTTCGGCTTAAACCGTTTGGTACTCACGCTATAGATGGATGATGTCGAGTTCGAAGGCTGATCATTCAAGACGTATAAACCATTAACTAGATAACCATTACCATAGTAAATATCGTCTCGATAAATCATCAAACTCGAGTTCTCAATCACAAATCGAAAACCATCCAAATCCAGACATGAAATAGAAATAATGTTTCTGCTAATCACAGAAATATAGTAACAATTACTAAGCTCTAAAACAAGTCCAGAAGGAAGATGCAAATCGTAAACGCCAACACACAGTGCAACAACTCTTGCTCCATTTGCGACGCGTAGAACCGCTTCTCCCTTAGCTAGCATCCTACTTCTTCTTAGTCCCTGCACATTTCCACAAATGTGTGAGGCACTTCCGGTATCTAATACCCATGAAGATGTAGTACAGATGTTAGCTTCTATAACATGAATACCTGAGGCAGAAGCTTCACCAAGCTTCTTATCCTTCAGATCTTCCAAGTAAAGGTGACAATTACGCTTCCAGTGTCCAGACACTCCGCAGTAATGACAGTCACCCTTATCGGGTTTAGACTTAGGCGTAGAGGCAACCTTTGCCTTTTTCGCCACCTTCTTTTTGGCTTTACACCGCCGCTTCTTGCTGGAGTTGTTCTCAACAGCAAGCACAGTCTTGGGCACCACAATATCCTGCTCGGCCGATTTCAGCATCCCATGCAGTTCGGCGAAGCTCTTAGTCATCCCAAGCATATGATACTGCATCACGAACTTATTATAGTCCTCAGGCAATGACATAAGGATCAAGTCTGCAACCAAGTCAGCATCGAGTGTCACTCCCATGCGCTCAAGTTCCTCAACATGAGCTCGCATGTTGAGGACGTGGGTGTTGACAGAACTGCCTCTCGGCATATCCGTCTTCACTAGAGCTTTTAGCGTCTTGTACTTTTCACCGTCTTCACTAGAGCTTTCAGCGTCTTGTACTTTTCAGTACGCGCTAGCTCCTGAAACATGGTTTTGAGCTGTTCGATCATATCAAACACGCTCGTCCCCTCAAACTGCCTCTGCAGATTCGGGGCCATACTTCCCAACATGAGACAGGAGATCTCGATGTCGTCAGTTTGATGCTTCAACCAAACATCCTTGACGGCTCTCGTGGCATTGGCTGCAGGCTCTGGTGGTAGAGCCCCTTCCAGGACGTAAGACTTCTTATCGTGCTTGAGAACAATTCTCAAGTTCCGATACCAGTCTAAGAAGTTCGCCCCGATCAGCTTATCCTTCTCAAGGATAGATCGCATTGTCAAACTCGGTACACTACCTGTTGACGCCATGTCCTACAAAAAAGACAAACAGAACGTACAAAACAAATGCAGATTCTATTAATGATCAACTACCAGCTAGCCCATCATCAATCAGTGTCTACATATCTATGAACTACTACCAGCTAGTCCATTATCAAACAATGACAACATAGATTC
>NW_010968329.1:102547-102764 GCF_000463585.1 Tarenaya hassleriana | reverse complement strand
ATATTTCGCATAAGAATGGACTGTTACACCCATCTTTATGCTATTTAGGTAGACATCTAATGTCAATCACATCCAATGTGACTCTTAAATCTTTTATGAGACTATGATATCGAATATCATTGCATACTCATCTCATCTGTACCATTAAGTCTCAAGTCAAACCTGACAACTTAACCTAAGGTAAACCATATTCAAGCTGTGGGAACCACGATTTCCC
>NW_010968329.1:99350-101256 GCF_000463585.1 Tarenaya hassleriana | reverse complement strand
TCTCGTGGGAAGTCGGACTATGAAAATGCGTGGCCACGCTATAGATGAAGTTGCATCTATTTTACTAGTCGATTTGCCAAGACGAGAAAGCAGTTGAACTTGAAGGGTGGCTCAAACCATGCCCTTGTTCAACTTATGATATCGTGAGACAAAGGATAAGAATTCGAGCTGTTAATGCCTTGGTTAGATCACCTCTAACTCAATTCTAAGTGGGTGGTCATGGCGTCTTGCTAGAGGCTAACCATGACTTGTGGTTCGGGAAAGGTTCCTAGAGTCACTACCACTTAGAATGGGCCTACAGGGTCACATACCAATAGGGATGGACTTTTACGCGAAGAATCCGAAGAATGGAAACGAGATTTGACCGAAACGAGCACGAAAAGAGGTTTTCAGTGCGTTGGTCCGGAGCTGACCAAGTTTGGTCAGCCCCGGACCAAGTTTGGTCAGTCCAGGAGGTCTGGAAGCTCGGTCCGAGGTCATCTGTCCAGGCCTGGTCTGGCTGACCAAGAGTTGGTCAGCCGCTGAGCAGACAGCGGGTCAGACGGACCGAGAAAAGACGAGTCGGACTGAGCTGACCAAGAAGGGTCTTGGTCCGGAGCTGACAACGCGTGGTCCGCCGGACCAAGCCTTCAGGTCAGCCGGTCCGTGGGCCTCGGACTAAGCTTGGTTCGCCGGACCAAGCTCCTGGTCCGGTGGACCGGGATCCGGAAAGTTTTCATAATTCGATTTTAGGGTTTTCTAAGCTTATTTAAGTTTGGGATTTCGTCCAAACTTGGTCCGCCGGACCAAGCTCCTGGTCCGGCGGACCGGGATCCGGAATATTTCCAAAATTCGTTTTAGGGTTTTCTAATCTTATTTAAGTTTGGGATTTCGTCCAAACTTAATTAAGGCCGACCTAAAACTCAGAGAAACATCCTAGAACCCTAGAGAACCTGTTCTCTTCGATTTCTATTGTCTCGGGATTGGATCTCGTCTCTTGAGTTACCCTTTTCTTCATTAATCCTAGCAGATTCGTTCCAAATCGTTTGGAATCCTTCCCGTCGGTGTGGATACGTGTAGAGGGACTGTAACTTCAGTCCTAGGTGATTTAGAACAGGCCCCGGATCGAAATAAACTTCAAGTCTCATCGAGAACGCGGTAAGTAACGATTCCCTCGGTGATATACACGATCTTTTCGGGTTTTGCGAGTTTGGTTGCATGTGACGTTTGACTAGGTTTAGATGTTTCTTCCGCTGCATGAAACCTAGTAAACCAAACCCTAGATCGATATGATCGCATGCTAGGAACCCGTAGATAATCCCAACAGTGGTATCAGAGCCTGGTTCTCTGTATATCGCCGTGCTTGTTGTATGATTGCATGATTTAATCGTTAAATTGCATGTAATCATTGAATCTATGCATGTTTAATGATATTTGAGATTGTTGAATGATGCATGGATGGTATGGAATCTGGGACGGGTTAACGGTGCGTCGAAACCGGGACAAAACCCTGATTTTCGAAGCCCGAAAAATCTGTTCCGAATCTGATTTGTCCGCGGTCAGCCGGACCAAGAGTTGGTCAGCCGGACCAGCAGATAGATCAGATTCCGGACCGAGTGTTTGGTCAGGAGGACCAAAGTTCTCGCTGGTCAGCCCCGGACCAAAAGTTGGTCCGGCGGACCAGGCGAGAACAACACAGGTCCGAGACGAAGACCGGCGGACTGACCAAGGAAACGGACTGAGTTGGTCCGGAGCTGACCAAGTTTGGTCAGCCCCGGACCAAGCCCAGATATATGGTCTGCGCTCCGATTCCAAGTCAGCTCGGACCAAAGAAACGGACTGAGTTGGTCCGGAGCTAACCAAGTTTGGTAAGCCCCGGACCAAGCCCAGTTGATCTGCGCTCCGCTTCCTCTGGTCAGCTCGGAGC
>NW_010968329.1:96772-98844 GCF_000463585.1 Tarenaya hassleriana | reverse complement strand
TCAGTTCGTCAGACTTTGTTAGATGCAATTGTTGCATCGTTTCAAGTGTCTAAGCCGAGATTCTGATTCTACCGATATGATCGGAACAGCTTGATTGAACTGACTTGAATTCAGTCAAGATTTCATTGTGTTCAAGTCACATATGCCTCATGAAATCTCAAGCTATTACCGCTCATTAGTAGAGCAACTGTCAAGGTCTCGATCGTCATGGTTACGGGTCATGCCCTAGCTGAGCGTGCCTGATTATCTTGGTGAGGCAGTATGGAGATATCGTGATTCTCATAGCTCGAATGTGGTTGAGCTTGAATTGGGTTATCAAGTCGGACTTGGACCTGATGGTAAGGATGAGATGAGGAACATGCAGTGATAGCGTATCACTATCCCATACTCATCTAGGAATCATATATGATATGATTGACAATGTGTTGTCTACCTAAATAGCATGTTTTTGAGCGTCATGCCGTAGCTGACTCAAAAACATGTGAAATATGGATCCTAACTCACTTAGAAACTCATTGAGGGTGTTTTTCTTAGTGGGAGCTTGTCATATTGCATCTATTGTCTGTATTAGTAGGAGTACTAAGCGATGTGTTTATTTTTTGTCTGTTTGTCCTTTTCTGTAGAATATATCTGTTGCAGGAATCTGGTTAATCTTACCATGCGATCTATCTTTATGAAGGATAAGCCTCTAACCAAGGCTTCTAGATCGATCATTGATGTTTATGGGAAGCATATGGATGATGGTCTAGACGTGTCCAGCTTGATGTTTGGAAAGATGTCTTCGGAATTGCGTGAGCAATTAGATGACATGGACAATTCATTGATGATTGATCAGTTGAATGTGTCATTCCAAGAGAAAGCTGGGAGCCAAGGGAAGAATGATATGGTAGTTGTTTGAAAGAGTTCCAGCAAAAGGAAGCGTTCCAAAGGTAAGGGCAAGAGGAAAGTGACAAGTGTTGTCACTAAACCTAAGCCTAAACCCAAGAAGGAAGAGTGTTATTTATGTCATGCTGTTGGGCATTGGTATAGAAATTGCAGACTCTACCTGGAAGATCAGAGGAAGAAGAAGCTTGCAGAAGCTTCGACTTCCGGTATTTTTGTTATAGAGGCTAACTTGTTTACTTCTACATCGTGGGTATTGGATACCGGATGTGCCTCGCATATTTGTGCAAATGTGCAAGGACTGCGGGGAAGTAGACAATTGGCGAAGGGAGAAGTAGATCTCCGCGTCGGGAATGGAGCAAAAGTTGCTGCATTAACCGTCGAGACTTATGATCTGACTTTACCTTCTGGCCTTGTATTGAAGTTGCATGATTGTTATTTTGTATGTGCCATCAGCAAGAACATTATATCGATTTCATGTTTAGACTCGGATGGTTTCAGATTTGTTATTGAGAACAAATGTCTATCCATTTATAGAGGCAATTTATTCTATGGTAAGGGTTAACAGTTTAATGGCCTTTATGTTTTGGAAGATGAACCATCTGGATACAGGTCGATCTATAATGTTAGTACCAAGCGGTTTAAGCCGAACGACTTAAACCCGACCTATCTCTGGCATTGTCGACTTGGTCACATCAATGAGAAACGCATAGCGAAGCTTCATTCTGATGGACTTCTTGATTCTTTTGATTATGAATCAATCGAATCGTGCGACTCTTGTTTGATGGGCAAGATGACAAAACCTCCTTTTACTAGAAAAGGAGAAAGGGCTACAGAGTTGTTAGAACTCATACATAGTGATGTATGCGATCTTATGAGCTCACCCGCTAGAGGAGGTTATCTGTACTTTGTTACGTTTACTGATGATTTCAGTAGGTACGGTTATGTCTACTTGATGAGACACAAGTCTGAAACGCTTGAATTGTTCAAGACTTTCAGAAACGAGGTGCAGAACCAACTTGGCAAGACGATCAAGTTACTTCGATCTGATCGAGGCGGCGAGTATATGAGCCAAGAGTTCACTGACTATCTGGCAGATTGTGGGATTGTCTCACAATTGACTCCACCTGGAACACCACAGTGGAATGGCGTGTCCGAGAGGAGGAACCAAACCTTATTAGATATGGTAC
>NW_010968329.1:95215-95499 GCF_000463585.1 Tarenaya hassleriana | reverse complement strand
GTTTTTTCGATGAAGGACTTAGGAGAAGCCGCCTATATTCTAGGAATCAAGATCTATAGAGATAGATCGAGAAGGATTCTTGGCCTAAGTCAGAGTACATACATTGACAAGGTCTTGAATCAGTTCAAGATGCAAGACTCCAAGAGGGGTGCCTTGCCAATGGGAAATGACGTTGCTCTTAGCAAGACTCAGTGTCCAAAGACACAGGATGAGCAAGAGCGCATGAGTAGGATTCCATATGCCTCGGCAATTGGATCCATCATGTACGCCATGTTGTGTACTCG
>NW_010968329.1:93684-95202 GCF_000463585.1 Tarenaya hassleriana | reverse complement strand
TCTTCAATTGATACAGGCCCCAGATCGATTGAGGTAAGCGTTCTAACGTTTCTACGATTCATAGAAGCATGGTTCTAGGGTTTATTAAATTTTTGTTTTATATCCGCTGCGCAAACCCTAGAATCGATCTCTTAGGAATAGGATTCGCTCATGAGATCCCAGGAAACCCAACAGATTCGACTACAGAAGCCGAGTACATAGCTGCATCGGATGCAGCTAAGGAAGCTGTTTGGATCAGGAAATTTGTGGGAGACCTGGGCGTTATTCCTAGCATTGCAGATCCCATTGAGCTGTACTGTGACAACAATGGTGCGATTGCGCAAGCTAAGGAACCCCGGTCACACCAGAGATCCAAACACATACTCAGGCGATTTCACTTGATCAGAGAAATCATCGACAGAGGAGACGTGAAGATAAGCAGAGTGTCGACAGATGAAAATAATGCCGACCCATTGACGAAGCCTCTCCCTTCATCAAAGCATGATGGTCATGTTAAGGGTATGGGGATTAAATGCTTATAGGATAGATCATAGAGCATAGTGGGAGATTGTTGGTTGTAATGCTCTAGGATGATCCGTGATATGACATTTGACTTTGTATTGATTCATTGAGTTATGAATGCATTACATTCCCGTTATATGATTGGCATGTTTGTTATATTTCGGCATCCTTGAATCATTAGCGAATGATTCTAAACTCCCTAGTCAGTCATCATTGTGGGAACAATGTTGAATCAAGACTAGCATGAGGTGTGATCAACGCATTGGATGTAGATCACAATCATGGGTACTCGTTGTGAACGAGTGACTGGATGACCCACATGAGATTGTCACATGGACAGAGTCATGACTTAAATCTCATACAGCGGTTCGTTTATGGATCCTCATACCTGAGATGTCTAGAGTATCTAATATGAGGAGTGGCGTGTCTTGACAAGATGAGAAAGCAGTTGAACTTGAAGGGTGGCTCAAACCATGCCCTTGTTCAACTTATGATATCGTGAGACAAAGGATCAGAATTCGAGCTGTTAATGCCTTGGTTAGATCACCTCTAACTCAATTCTAAGTGGGTGGTCATGGCGTCTTGCTAGAGGCTAACCATGACTTGTGGTTCGGGAAAGGTTCCTAGAGTCACTACCACTTAGAATGGGCCTACAGGGTCACACACCAATAGGGACGGACTTTTACGTGAAGAATCCGAAGAATGGAAACGAGATTTGACCGAAACGAGCACGAAAAGAGGTTTTCAGTGCGTTGGTCCGGAGCTGACCAAGTTTGGTCAGCCCCGGACCAAGTTTGGTCAGTCCAGGAGGTCCGGAAGCTCGGTCCGAGGTCATCTGTCCAGACCTGGTCCGGCTGACCAAGAGTTGATCAGCCGCTGACCAGACAGTGGGTCAGACGGACCGAGAAAAGACGAGTCGGACTAAGCTGACCAAGAAGGGTCTTGGTTCGGAGCTGACCACGCGTGGTCCGCCGGACCAAGCCTTCAGGTCAGCCGGTCCGTGGGCCTCGGACTAAG
>NW_010968329.1:88810-93052 GCF_000463585.1 Tarenaya hassleriana | reverse complement strand
CTATGATCATCTATATGATCATCAATCACACATCATACTAGTCTTATTATGTCATCATTCCCATAATGACACAAGACCAGGGAGTTAAGTATCATTCATAATGATACATGGATTTCATAACACATCTAGTATGCAAGAACATGTAATGAATCAAATACTCTCATAAACCATAGAAAGTATCAATACATCAAATGTATCTAAATAAAGCTCATAAACAGTACATCATAGAGCACTAAACCAACACCGAATTATCTTTGTGAGGCAGGGTGGAAAATCGTGGTTCCCACAGTTTGAATATGGTTTACCTTAGGATAAGTTGTCGAGTTTGACTTGAGACTTAACGGTACAGATGAGACGAGTATGCAATGATATTCGATATAATAGTCTCATAAACGATCTAAGAGTCAAATTGGATGTGATTGACATTAGATGTCTACCTAAATAGCGTAAGGCTGAGTGTAACAACTCATTCTTATGTGAAATATGAATCTTAGTCCCATATAGAGAATTATTGTAGAGTGATGAGGACCGCGGAATCCAAAGTGATTCATCAAACTATATCATGGAGGTGAAGGAACTCATGGAGCTAATGATAGCTTGGAGCTGGACCACGGAGCTAGGAGCTCAGCGGGATAGCTTAGAGCACACGGAACAGAACGCGAAACATGGAGCAGAGCATGAGCTAGGAGAGGAGCGAGAGCGAGAAGAACCGACGAACGAGGACACATCTCAATCTGACTTTGCCATTCCCGGTTCGTATGGATCCTTCTATCACACGATCCAAAACACAAGCATTTCGACAACAATTCAACCCCTTTGTCTCTCGTGTTGTAAACGAACCACCGATCGGAGATGTGCACTAATTCTCGTCCGGAGCATGAGCTAGGAGAGGAGCGAGAGCGAGAAGAACCGACGAACGAGGACACATCTCAATCTGACTTTGCCATTCCCGGTTCGTATGGATCCTTCTATCACACGATCCAAAACACAAGCATTTCGACAACAATTCAACCCCTTTGTCTCTCGTGTTGTAAACGAACCACCGATCGGAGATGTGCACTAATTCTCGTCCGGAGCAGCTGATACGTGTGTACCGAGTCTAGAATTTATAACCCGATTCACAACTCACCGCAAGGATACGGATCGTCGTAACACGGGGTCGAACACGAGGACCGGTTGCTAAATCCAAATCTAGATCGAAAATAGATCAAAGCAAGCAAGCAAGTGATGGTGGAAATATGTAGAATCAATGGTAAGCAATATAAGAAAGCAAATAAAAACGAGTGACCTATCAAACAAGGATGACTACGGGCGTCGGGATCGTATTCGCGTGTATGGGTATTTACTAAGCATGCATGAATAACGATTATGACTTGTATTCGGGAATCATCAAGCAACGATAATAGAGAATTCACCTCTCGGTCTACTAACTCACTATCTACAGAGTAACTCGTCAATCTCTCGATCTATTCAAGTTAACCCTAGATGCATGAAGAACGCTATCATCAACCCTAAATCGATTAAGCCATATCTCTATGTGAATAATACGATCTATCCTATTGATTTTGATCCGAAACAAACCCATATCTCTATGTGGTTCAAAATCCAAGATAATTGATCAAGGGGTTAGCAAACATCAATCCAATAAAAGTGCAAATCAATAGAACCGAATCAAATCAAAACCGAAATCCAAGTTAGGGTTCAAACATACCCAAAACACATACGAATCCCTAACCCTGAACTTCTATTCTTCTCTCCCCAAAAGCTCTCCAAAATCTGTATCTAGGTGTTCTCTGAGGTTCTCCCCTGTACTAGGACGTGGCTAGGTGTTTTTTATAACTAGGGCGGCTCCCTAGAGTCCTATTCCCATTCAGATGCTGAAAATCGCGAAACAGGGCTTTAGAATGGATCCGGACCGATTCCAGGTGGATCCGGACTGGATCCAGATTCCTGGGGTCGAATTCTGCGTCCTTGATCCGGACCGGATCCAGTTGGATCCGGCCCTGCGCTGGCAGTTTTCTGGTCTTCACGAATTCGCTCATAACTTTCTACTCCGGTGTCGGATTTATGCGATTTTGGTGTCTACGTGAAGCTCTTGAAGTGCTCTTTCGAATGGTACAAGTCTCGCACGATTTGGACCTCTGTAGAGAAAGTTATTGATGTCGCAACATGAGTACCTCATCCGGACTTCTCCTTTAACGCTCCAAATAGCTCCTTTTCAAGTCCAATCATCTTCGAAACCTGTAACTCTGCAAAACTAAAGCATAACCGGGTTTTGTGTCCTAACACGCCTAGAATGCCTATGAATGCATGTGATTATCCTATAAAACCTAGACAAACTCTCATCAAAAGATAGAGAAGAATAGGAGTTATCAAATCCCCCCAGACTTAAACCTTTGCTCGTCCTCGAGTAAAGAACGAAGGAATAAAATCTGTAAAACAGGGAATGATGAACATCAAATAGCATCATCATGAAACTCAAAAGCGAAACATCCATCCAATGCTATTTTCCCGAGAATCGTACCCAAACCGGTTTGCTATGATCTTCTACCAAAGACTAATCTACCTAGCCATGGGATTTTTATTGCCACCTAGAACCCCTCTACAACTCCCCAAGCCTATTTCCGAACCTATCCTTATCTCAACTTAGCCTTTTCGATCTTAGTTCTACTTCGTACCTGGATTTTTACCTTTCTGTAGAATTTCTTTATTGAACGCTAGCACCTCGGGTTTCTAGGACATTGAAGTTGAAGGACATCATTTTTCACTTCTCTTTTTTTTTTCTTTTCTTCTGTATTTTTTTTCTTTTTATGCGATGTCCGACCCACAACTTAGACCCGAACCATCAATCGATGCACTCATGTCTTCGAACGATTTTCGTTGACGAGATTTTGACAGCGGAGTGTCGAGATGCTTTATTTCCCCAAGGCATTTGTTGAACTAGATTTCATCGATCTGCAAGACTCGGAAAAGGTTCTAAAAGAAACATATAACCTGGATATAGTCGTGTCAACTCCTAGGTTCCAAATAGCAATCCTATCCCACAAACTTTAGATCATCCGAGTGCCCTTTGGCCTGGAACTTCCCTTCCATCTATCACCTAAACCGAGTGCTCTCGAGTGCTCTGTTTTAGTCTGACTTGTGTGTTGATTTCTAAGGACTCCGAGTGCCCTTTGGCCTGGATATCCTCTTGAAATCTAACCATAGGAATACCTTAGTGAGTCTCCAAGTGTCCCCTGGTTTCGAGCTTGTTGTATTCGTTGTCCAAAAGGTAACATAAGACACGCACGTACAAACCGCATTTCACCGAAGGAAACGAGCGAGACTTCCTTGGCTCCGTGCGTGTATCAATATGCCCTGATAAAATGTATCTAAACTAAATGCAATCCTTAGTAGATAGACCTGAATATATGAAGGATCTATCCAGCCCCCCCATACTTGAACCATACACCGTCCACGGTGTAGACTCTCGGCCGAAAAAGTAGAATCCAAAACAACGTGTGAAAAGAACCAATAAGAGGGGTAGAGAAGGCTTAGCTCTGCGAAATTCGTTCACTCGCAACGAAGTTAACTCACGTCAAACGCAAGAGCTCTCACAAACTCTGTAAATTGGAACCTATCCAACATTGTCTCTTGGAAGTCGATGCTCATCTCTCGTGTGCCGGTGTAAACGCTCATAGAACAACAAACGTTATCCAGACAAAAGCATAATAATAGCAATGCATTCCGAGGGTTCCAAAATACAATCATGGTCTCTACTACCTATGCTACAAAGAAAAAGAAAAAGAAAAGTTACCTAGTGCTCGGGTTGCCTCCCGAGAAGCGCTTGTTTAACGTCATTAGCTCGACCTATCTTGCTCAAATGATGGGAGGGTCTGAGAGTGATGAATCTGGAGGTCGGGGTGGTGGTCTATGCGGGTGTCTCACATACTCTGATTTCTCTACATGTGTCATCCATGCTTGATCATCTGCAATGAAAGAGTAAAAAACAAGTATGGGATTATTAAAATGACGCTTACTTGTTTCTACTGGCCTGAGGATGACATCTTCTACCCGCTTTCTATCGTCTGAGAAATTGACATGGTCCAAGTTGCATGTGATACGGCCTGAGTCAAGTTTCTGAAAGAAGTCACTCGTGCTTGTTGTGGTCCGATCAATCTCAAGTGTATGGGAGATAGACTCATGTTCCGTTTCTCCTTCATTTAGCAATCGAGTAATCTCCCAAATCGCCTCCCAATTATT
>NW_010968329.1:87603-88139 GCF_000463585.1 Tarenaya hassleriana | reverse complement strand
CAAATCAAAACCGAAATCCAAGTTAGGGTTCAAACATACCCAAAACACATACGAATCCCTAACCCATAGTCATGGATCTACTCAAGGTTCATGGAAAACAATAGAAAGAACAGAGAAAAAGAGATAAAAGAGAGGAAAGAAAGTCTCATGCAGATGTGTAGTCTTCACGATCGAATCTTCCTTCTTCTTCCCGAAATCCCGTGAACTTCTATTATTCTCTCCCCAAAAGCTCTCCAAAATCTGTATCTAGGTGTTCTATGAGGTTCTCCCTGTTGGGTTTCCTGAGATCTCATGAGCGAATCCTATTCCTAAGAGATCGATTCTAGGGTTTGCGCAGCGGATATAAAACAAAAATTTAATAAACCCTAGAACCATACTTCTAATGAATCGTAGAAACGTTAGAATGCTTACCTCAATCGATCTGGGGCCTGTATCAATCGAAGAACACGTCTGATCACGAAAGGGAGGAAGATTACCTCGCCCTCTACACGTATCCACACTTCGGGATGGATTCCAACGCTTGGAACTTGCCTGCT
>NW_010968329.1:85244-85998 GCF_000463585.1 Tarenaya hassleriana | reverse complement strand
GCTATTAGCACTAGGAATGACACCCAAGTCTCCAACAAACTTCCTGATCCAAACAGCTTCTTTTGCTGCGTCCGACGCTGCAATATACTCTGCTTCTGTAGTAGAATCTGCAACGGTCGCCTGTTTGGAACTCTTTCAGCTAACAGCGCCTCCGTTCAAGCAGAAAACATAGCCAGACTGCGATCTGTAGTCATCCGGGTCTGACTGGAAACTAGCATCGATGTAACCTCTTACAGCGAGCTCGTCTTCCGACCCACCGTATACCAAGAATACATCTTTAGTCTTTCTCACGTACTTTAGGATGTTCTTGACGGCGATCCAGTGCGACTCACCTGGATCTGATTGGTATCTACTCGTAATGCTCAACGCGTAGGATACATCCGGTCGAGTACAAAGCATGGCATACATGATGGATCCAATTGCCGAAGCATATGGAATCCGGTCCATGCGTTCTCGCTCATCAGGTGTCGTAGGACACTGACTCCTGCAGAGAACTGTGCCACTGCTCATCGGTAAGGTTCCTTTCTTGGAATCTTGCATCCTGAACCGTTTCAAGACCTTATCGATATAAGTACTCTAAACAATCCTAGAAGATGCCTCGATCTATCTCTATAGATCTTGATGCCTAGAATATAGGCCGCTTCTCCTAGGTCCTTCATAGAAAACTGCGTTCCTAGCCCAGACTTAACGTCTTGCAAGGTAGGAACGTCATTCCCTATAAGGAGAATGTCATCCACGTACAGCACCAGAAAAA
>NW_010968329.1:83374-84027 GCF_000463585.1 Tarenaya hassleriana | reverse complement strand
ACTGTTGGGGTTCCCTTCGGGTTCCTAGCATGCGATCTCATCGATCTAGGGTTTGGATTCTAGGTTTCACGCAGCGGAAGGAAAGATCTAAACCTAGCCAAACGTCACACAAAACCAATTGTGCAATAACCCGAACAATCGTGTATATCGTCGTGGGATTCGAATACTTACCTCGTTCTTTCAAGATCTGGAAGTATCAATCGATCCAGGGTTTGTTTTAATCACCAAGAGTTGAAAGCACAACCCCTCTACACGTATCCACACCGGCGGGATGAATTCCAACAGTTTGGAACGTATCTGCTATGATTTATGAAGAGAAAACGATGTCCTAGACTTGGAATCGATATTCCAATCACTAGAACTCAAGAGAAAGCTTCTCCAAAGCTCTAGAAAGTGTCTAGGACGTCTGAGAGTGATTACTAGGGTTTGTGGCGGCTCTACCACTTAATTAGAATTGCCCAAAACCCTAAAACGCGAGAAACCGATAACTGTCACGTAAGTCGGACCGTCCGTTCCAGACCTGGAACGGACGTTCTGATTTTCTACGTAGAACGGACGTTCCGTATTTCTACGCAGAACGGACAGTCTGAGCCTCTAGACCGTCCGTTCCAGTCTGGCACTTGCGGAACGGTTCGGTCGTTCCTCAGCGGAAC
>NW_010968329.1:76756-83280 GCF_000463585.1 Tarenaya hassleriana | reverse complement strand
CCCTTTCCCGAACCACAAGTCATGGTTAGCCTCTAGCAAGACGCCATGACCACCCACCTAGAATAGAGTTAGAGGTGATCTAACAAAGCCAGCATTAGTTCGAGTTCTGATCCTTTGTCTCACGATGTCATAGGTTGAACAAGGGCATGGTGTGAGCCACCCTTCAAGTTTAACCGCTTACTCGTCTAGGCAAACCTGACTGATAAAATAGATGTACATTCATCTATAGCGTGGCCACGCATTTTCACAGTCCGATTTCCACGAGGGGCCCAGCGACATCTCTCTTGTGTAGGAGGTGACAAGTCCCGTATTGCATGTCTACTATCTGCATATGATTCGTTAACGTATCTGAGCAACGCCGTTATGATCATCCGGTTAAAGACGATGTTTGACGCAGTCAAGACACGTCACTCCTCATATCAGATACTCTAGACATCTCAGGTCTGAGGATCCAAGAACGAACCGCTGTATGAGATTCAAGTCATGACTCATGTCCATGTGACAATCACATGCGGGTCATCCAGTAACTCGTTCCAAACGAGAACTCACGATTGTGATTTGCATCCAATGCATATGATCATAATCATCTATCACACATCATGCTTGTCTTAATTCATCATTGTTCCCACAATGATAACTGACCAGGGAGTTTAGAATCATGTGCAATGATTCAAGGATATTTACCGTAATATAACAAACATGATAATCATATAACGGGAAAAGTAATGCATTCATAAACCAATGAATCAATACATAGTCAAAATGTCATATCACGGATCATCGTAGAGCATTACAACCAACACGAACCATGTCTAACAGTGTTCGGTTCCTCCGTTCAGACACGCCGTTCCATTGTGGCGTTCCAGGAGGAGTTAATTGTGATATAATACCACAATCAACCAGATAGTCAGTGAACTCTTGGCTCATATACTCGCCACCACGATCAGATCGAAGTGTCTTGATTGTCTTGCCAAGCTGGTTCTGTACTTCATTTCTAAAAGCCTTGAACATTTCAAGTGTTTCAGACTTATGTCTCATCAAATAGACATAACTGTATCGACTGAAATCATCAGTGAACGTAACGAAATACAGACAACCTCCTCTAGCTGGACAGCTCATTGGTCCGCATACATCACTATGTATCAGATCCAATAACACTGTCGCTCTTTGTCCTTTCCCTTTGAAAGGATGCTTTGTCATCTTGCCCATCAAATAAGAATCGCAAGATTCAAGAGACTCAAAGTCAAATGAATCCAGAAGACCTTCATAATGAAGCTTCTGAATGCGCTTCTCGTTTATATGGCCTAGACGACAATGCCAGAGGAAGGTCGGGTTTAAGTCGTTCGGCTTAAACCGTTTAGTACTCACGCTATAGATGGATGATGTCGAGTTCGAAGGCTGATCATTCAAGACGTACAAACCATTTGAAGATTTATGTAGAATTTGTCTTTGAAGTGACGTAGAAAATTATGAAATTGAGAACATGAGAAAAAAATAAAAGGGGAACTAAGTCCCTTATTTTTTTATTAATCGTAGAAGTGATACATATCCTATTTATAATACACTAAAGTTAACGGTTAGGAAAAATTACAAAGGAAAGAAATCAATTAAAAAATATAGCACAAGGAAAGATGCAAACGTGCGTTCACAAAAGGAAGATTAACATGTCTTGGAATCAATCCAAGATGTGATTGATTATCTCCAACGGTCATATTGCATCTTGCCAAGTCATCTTTCAATATCTTCACAAGATTAGGTTAGTTGCCAAGTCAACCATCTCTCCATGTTTGTCCGCCAAGGTATTGCACTACATATGGAAAGTAGTCTCCTTCTCAACCGACATGTATTCTTGCAGCATCGTAAACTCATGCAATGTCTTCATCATTGTTGTCAAATTTTCTCTTACTTCAACATTCCCCCTCAAGATTAGTTTGGAGGAATTTTAGAAAACTAATCTTGCCAAAAGAATGCATTGCTCGGTCTTCATGCGTCCAATCTCCTTCCATGGCGATTCCTTTAGTTTCAAAGTTCTCGTACGCCCTATATTCGATTTCATTTTCTGCTTATACTTCAAGAAAGGATTAGAACACACAATGGAGGCCAAAACACTCCATTTAAAACAAAAAATCGAATGTTACGATGCAATGATATGTTTATCATCAAATAGGAGTAAGAAAAGACCCATAATATATTTAGACTCAAGTTTATATGCTAACATTTGGTGATATGAGTTATTACAAAGAGTTTCAAATATTTCATCTAGGTTTTTATTGATATCACGAACAAATTTAATCATACTCCTAATATATATGAAATCATTTTCATCATGCAATACAAACTCATTTTCACCGGGATCAAAAACAAAATTATTGAAGATAAATTTACCATTCCTAGAGTTATTAAAACTCATAGGTGATGCCAACAAGTTGTGTTCGGATATACCTTTTTCGGAAGAGAAGTTTACGAGTGTATCATGCCATTCCCCCTCACTCGTGAGCTTCTCAACACTTTGACGTCGCATGAGTATTTGTTGTATTTTCTGGACATAATCACTAAAAACACCAAACATATCACTTGAAACACAAAAATCGAAAGTGATAGGAGAATAGAAGATACTACAAACTTGGGTTTCTCTCCATGCGAAGCGGATGCTCGGATTTGTTATTATACTCAGATGCGGAATGAGTTCAGATGGATGTGATGCCTCTTCTTCGGGGTTCTTTGCCTCCGTTATGAGGTCATTTTCAATCGCATTCGTTCCTCTTCCTTCTTCTTCTTCTTCTTCCGAGAGTGCATGATCTAGGTCATTACCCTTGTCATGGTTTTTCTGATCGGTTTGTAGTTCTCCATACATTGTTTTTGCCTCTTCAATGTATTCGACCTGTGCTTTTTGCATCATTTCATAAAACTCATTAGTTCGAAATAATTCTTCAAGAAGAGTAATACTTAACTCGATGTTGTTTGCATTGGCATTTTGCACCAACGTCTCTCTTAAGGACTTTGGTATTTTGGCTAAGACATCTTCGACATCCCAATGCTCTCTGTATTCTGGTTCTTCATAAACCTCATCATACTCACAATCGCTATCGCAATACTCACACATATTGGTGATAAAGAGATATGACAAATAAATTCTTCTCGGTTTGAAAATGAAAAGACCAAGAGAGACAAGAAAAAATTTGGTGAACCGTGGCTTGAATGAATGGCCAACGATTCACTTCAAGAAAACTCTCCTTTAGATTTGAATGAATAACCGAAAGGGAGAACAAAATTCTGAAAAATGAAATGAGCAGGCTCCTCTTCGTTATACACACAACCGAGAGGGAATATGCTTCGATTTCGCAGCGGAATAAAAAACACAAGATCCTCTAGATCTTATGCTCTGATACTATGAAGAAAAATAAAATGCAGAAATAAAATAAGACAAATAGAAAGGAACGAAATTATTTTTATTGCTACATCTCTTCTTCTTCTTGTTCTATTACAATGAAAATAACTCACATATTTATAGGAAAATTAACAAATGAAATAAAAAGAAATATAGATATAACGGAAATAAATATGATTCACAATATTTAACATAATATTGTGTTCCTCCAAAATCTAGATTTTCCTCCAATCACATATTCATTTTCCTACTTCAACATTCCCCCTCAAGATTGATTTTGAAAAAAATGCAAAAATCAATCTTGAAAAGATAATGCGATAAAAATCCATAGACATTTTCATTGTCTTTTGAAAAATCCATAAAAATCATATATTCATTTTCCTACTTCAACATTTCCCCTCAAGATTGATTTTGAAAGAATGCAAAAATCAATCTTGAAAAGATAATGCGATAAAAATCCATAGACATTTTCATTGTCTTTTGAAAAATCCATAAACACCAAATTTAGTTCTTTTAGAGAATATTACCCATGTTCAAATCACTTCGCTTGACTTTGAAATTCTACCTTTAACTCTTTTTGTCATAGCACCTCGCTTGATCTTAGAGTTTTTAGGTTTGACTTCTTTTTGTCACAGCACCTCGTTTGATTTTGGGATTTTTACTCCTATTTGAACGATTTGGATATATGAACATCCAAAACTAAAAAAAAAGAAGAGATTGAGAAAAAAAAGATATAGAGCAGATCGAACCAGGCTCTGATACCATGAAGATTTATGTAGAATTTGTCTTTGAAGTGACGTAGAAAATTATGAAATTGAGAACATGAGAAGAAAATAAAAGGGGAACTAAGTCCCTTATTTTTTTATTAATCGTAGAAGTGATACATATCTTATTTATAATACACTAAAGTTAACGGTTAGGAAAAATTACAAAGGAAAGAAATCAATTAAAAAATATAGCACAAGGAAAGATGCAAACGTGCGTTCACAAAAGGAAGATTAGCATGTCTTGGAATCAATCCAAGATGTGATTGATTATCTCCAACGGTCATATTGCATCTTGCCAAGTCACCTTCCAATATCTTCACAAGATTAGGTTAGTTGCCAAGTCAACCATCTCTCCATGTTTGTCCGCCAAGGTATTGCACTACATATGGGAAGTAGTCTCCTTCTCAACCGACATGTATTCATGCAGCATCGTAAACTCATGCAATGTCTTCATCATTGTTGTCAAATTTTCTCTTACTTCATTTTTCTATCTCAAAGCTTTTGACCATTGATTGTCTCCACTTTTGACTTTGGTAAGTTGGTGGATGTTGAGTCATTTTGGTGTCACGCTTACATCATCTCCTCTTTTGGGCTTTCAAGAAGCCTTATTAAGTTTGTGGGCTTGAACATTGGGCCTTTGTTGTTGGTTGGACTTGGAGTGATGTTTGGGCCACTAATATGTTTTATTAGCCTATTTCTGAACTCCCCTTGAATCATACGCACGAAAGCCGCTTGCAGTCTTTTGACCCTAGCTCGTGTCAATGGCCCTTGCACTTGAAGCTCCTCTTGGACATTTGAATGAGGTCGATCCTGTGTCCTAGTGATGTCCTCATCATTCTCTTCCTCTTCAAAAGGATTTGTCCTCAAATCTTGTTCATCATCTGCATCAAAAGGAGAAAAGTCAGCAACGTTGAAAGTAGGACTAACGCCATACCCACCTGGAAGTTTAATTTTGTAGGCGTTGTTGTTGATCTGTTCAAGAACCCGAAAAGGGCCTTCGCCTCTTGGCATCAACTTCGACTTCCTCTGACTAGAAAAACATTCCTTTCGCATATGAACCCACACCAAGTCCCTAGGCTTGAAAACAACCTCTATACGTCCCTTGTTAGCTTGCTTGGTGTATTGTTCCGTACGCCTCTCGATATTCTTCCTCGCTTTCTCATGTATCTGCTTCACAAACTCGGCCCTTTTCTTTCCATCAAGGTTAGTTTGTTCAGACATAGGTAAGGGACTCAAATCTAACGGAGTAGTTGGATTAAGCCCATACACAATCTCAAATGGAGAAAAACGAGTAGCATTATGCACATATCGATTATATGCAAATTCAACATGTGGTAAACAGTCTTCCCACATTTTAATATTCTTGCTAATCAATGCCCTAAGCAATGTGAATAGTGTTCTATTAACTACCTCAGTCTGTGTTGGTTTTAATGCTCTACGATCAGATTCGGGGCCATGCTTCCCAACATGAGACAGGAGATCTCGTTGTCGTCAGTCTGATGCTTCTACCAAGCATCCTTGACGGCTCTCGTGGCATTGGTCGCAGGCTCTGGTGGTAGAGCCCCTTCTAGGACGTATGACTTCTTGTCGTGCTTGAGAACTATTCTCAAGTTACGATACCAGTCTAAGAAGTTCGTCCCAGTCAATTTATCCTTTTCAAGGATAGATCGCATCGTCCAACTCGGTACGCTACCGGTTGACGCCATGTCCTACAAAAGAGACAAAACAGAACGAACAAAACAAATGCAGATTCTATTAATGATCTACTACCAGCTAGTCCATCATCAATCAGTGTCTACATCACTATGATCTACTACCAGCTAGTTCATCATCAAACAATGACAACATAGATGCAAAAATGAGCTATATTCCCATAAAGAAAAATAACCCTACAATAAATTTCTATATGGGACTAAGATCCGTATTTCACATAAGAACAAGTTTTTACACTCAGTCTTATGCTATTTAGGTAGACATCTAATGTCAATCACATCCAATGTGATTCTTAGATTCTTTATGAGACTTGTGATATCAAATATCACTGCATACTCGTCTTATCTGTACCATTAAGTTTCAAGTCAAAACTTGACAACTTAACCCAAGATAAACCATATTCAAGCTGTAGGAACCACGATTTCCTACCCTGCCTCACAAAGATAATCCGGCACGCTCAGCTTTGGCATGACCCGTGTTACGGACGATCGATGCCTTGACAGGCGCTCTAGTAATGGGAGGTACACACTTAGCATTACATAAACAAGGGATTTTCGAAACCGCACCTAGATCAAGCATCTACTTTCAAGCTATGAGAACCACCATTTATCCATCTTGCCTCACCAAGATAATACGACACACCCAGCTTTGGCATG
>NW_010968329.1:63681-75919 GCF_000463585.1 Tarenaya hassleriana | reverse complement strand
TTTCAAGTCAAAACTTGACAACTTAACCCAAGATAAACCATATTCAAGCTGTAGGAACCACGATTTCCTACCCTGCCTCACAAAGATAATCCGGCACGCTCAGCTTTGGCATGACCCGTGTTACGGACGATCGATGCCTTGACAGGCGCTCTAGTAATGGGAGGTACACACTTAGCATTATATAAACAAGGGATTTTCGAAACCGTACCTAGATCAAGCATCTACTTTCAAGCTATGAGAACCACCATTTCTCCATCTTGCCTCACCAAGATAATACGGCACACCCTGCTTTGGCATGGCCCATGACACGTACGATCGAGGCTTTGACAAGTGCTTTACTTATAGAGCTTCTAGATCTAACCGGTTTCTGTGCAACGATTGTTCATAATCCGAATCGATTATGCAATCCCAATCCCGGAGCTCCCACTCAATCAAGCATATCTAATATCTCGATTAAGTTACACGCATTCATTCACTATGGACCATCCATAAGAATAAATCATGTCTATTTGATTCACAGTTGATCAGATTAAGCAACGATTGCACAATCGGATCAGAAAACGAAAAATCTCAGAGTCTGGGTGTTCCAGACTTTCTGGAACGGACAGTTCTGGACCGTCGGGTCAGGCACGGCGGACCGTCCGTTCCGGACTTCTAGTCCGTCCGTTCTAGACCCTTCCGTCTCGGTTTTTCCGTCATTTTCTCGCACGTTTCGTCATTCCCTGCGTGTGTGACCCTGTACGCTCATTCGATATAGCAGTATAGTCCGAAATCTCTATTCCGGATATAAAAGTCATAGGCGGTCTCTAGCAAGACACTATGACTACCTATCTCGAATAGAGTTTGTTCGTGATCTTACGAACGCCAAGATGATTCCGGTTGATGATCCTTTTATATCATGATATCATATGTCGAACATAAGGCATGGACAAGCCACCTTATCTGATTCGACTGCTTTCTCGTTCACTGAGTTCGACTGTCTGAAATAGACGACGTTCGTCTATAGTGCGGCCACACATTTCTACAGTCTCGCTCACACGAGGGGCCCAGCGATATTTCTCTCTTTTACGAGAGGTACAAATCCCGTCTTGACTATCTACAATCCAGCACATGATTCGTTTCGTACCCGATACACGCCTTTATAGTCCTCCTGTTACGCAGGACGTTTGACGTATTCAAAGCACGCAACTCCTCATGTTGGATTCCGTAGATATCTCAGGTCTTAGGATCCAATCATGGAACCGTCATATGAGATTCAAGTCATGACGCTAGTCCATGTGACAATCTCATGCGGGTCAATCCAGTATTTCGTTCTCCAACGAATACCTATGATTGTGATCATATCCAATACCTATGATCATCTATATGATCATCAATCACACATCATACTAGTCTTATTATGTCGTTATTCCCATAACGACACAAGACTAGGGAGTTTAGTATCATTCATAATGATACATGGATCTCATAACAGATCTAGTATGCAAGAACATGTAATGAATCAAATACTCTCATAAAACCATAGAAAGTATCAATACATCGAACGTATCTAAAAAAAGCTCATAAACAGTACATCATAGAGCACTAAACCAACACTCCCCTATACTAGGACGTGGCTAGGTGTTTTTTATAACCCTAGGGCGGCTCCCCAGAGTCCTATTCCCATTCAGATGCTGAAAAATCGCGAAACAGGGCTTTAGACTAGATCCGGACCGATTCCAGGTGGATCCGGACCGGATTCAGATTCCTGGGGTCGAATTCTGCGTCCTTGATCCAGACCGGATACAGTTGGATCCGGCCCTGCGCTGGCAGTTTTCTGGTCTTCACGAATTCGCTCATAACTTTCTACTCCAGTGTCGGATTTACGCGATTTCGGTGTCTACGTGAAGCTCTTCAAGTGCTCTTTCGAATGGTAGAAGTCTCGCAAGATTTGGACCTCTGTAGAGAAAGTTATTGATGTCGAAACATGAGTACCTAATCCGGACTTCTCCTTTAACGCTCCAAATAGCTCCTTTTCGAGTCCAATCATCTTCGAAACCTGTAACTCTGCAAAACTAAAGCATAACCGGGTTTTGTGTCCTAACACGCCTAGAATGCCTATGAATGCATGTGATTATCCTATAAAACCTAGACAAACTCTCATCAAAATATAGAGAAGAATAGGAGTTATCAGCAGCCAAGACGCAACTCATCATCATATACCATGTTGAGATTGCTTCAAAACCAAGCTAACACTCAAAGGAAGCTTCTCGAAGAGCAAGCAAACTTCTCCAACAGCTAGTTTCTACCAACCACCACATTTAATACAAGAGGTTGCACCTATCTTGCATGCCATTTATCATTAATGTTATCTCCTTTGTTTTCTCTTTAAATATGAGTTGTAAGACATCATTTGGATCAGATTTTTGAAGATGAATTAAGTAATTTCGAGCTTGCCTCACTCTCTTTTTGGTGTGTCCGACATTCTTTTCGGTTTGTCCGAGAAATCCCGTCTTGGTTTGTCCGAGACTTATCTTGGTTTGTCCGAGACCCTATCCATCGTTTTCCATACATTTTCCTCGACTTTGGCTTGAGTCGAGCGCCCTAGATTGGCCGGTGATTGAGCCAAAGTTCCATCTTCTTTCCCCTTCAATTTCCATTACCGAAAACGTGAGTTCGAGAGCATCCTTCATGAGTGCGGGTGATTGCGTTTTTCGGATCAGACTTCCATCCTCTCCGACTGCTGGACGTGTATCATTTTGGTATCAGAGCTTGCTCGAGCCAACGGACGTCTAATCCGGTGAGATCTATCCTTTTACAATTTCTGTTTTGTCCTTTGTTTAATTTCCATTGAAAAAGTCGAAAACGATTTCACCAAAAACATTCCGAAATCTGAGTTTGTGTGCTACGATTTGCAGGATGTACCCGAGGAGTATTGATAGAGTTTCACGAGCCTAAATCGCAGCTAAACCCCAGTGAGATCACTCCTTGATCGATCTTAGTCTATAGCTTCGCGATGCACGATTGTGTGTGTGTTCGTGGACTGTTCATCTTCCGAATTACACTTTGTTCACTTAACATCTTGAACAGTTTGTGCGAAGCTAGTTCGTAAGTCTCTTTCACATTTGTGTGTGTCTAGGATCGAGCTAGTTGTACTCACGTTGATTGACATACCATTGAAAATCTGCACGCTCGCAAAATCTGTCTTAATACGTGTTGTGTGCGAGAACCGTTGATTGTTATCACACGTTCATTATTCTGTTTCGATCGCACGTTTGATTGACGTGTTTGCTGATCATTTTCAAGTGTTTGAATCTTCTGTACGTTGTGTGTTGCCGCTGTTCATTTCCATTACGTTAGTCGTACGTCATTGCCTAGCTTGTGTTTGATTTGATTTGCACGTTGTGTGTTTCATTTTTGTATTCGTCCACTGTTTGTTTAATACGTGTACGCCCGCTGTTTGTTTGATTGCCATTGCACATTGCTTGAGAGGATACGTACAGATTGCACGTTTTTTTTGACTTGCATATACCGTGTCTTGCTTTCTCATTACCGATGGAAAACGTATCTAGTGACAGTTCGGTTTATAGGATGTTACAGCAGATTCAAGATCGCCTCACATGACTTGAGGAGGTGAGCGAACCCGTGAAATCTGCTAGGGAGTCAAACAAATGAAGTGAAGGGAAGAGCACCATGCCTAAAAACCCAAAGAGGCCCAACCATGAACCCCTAGATGATGGCGAATTAAAGGACCCATATGACCGAGAGTATCATCCACCAATTCGAGGCCTAAGGGTTGATCCAAAGATTAAATCTTCCGATTTCACGGGAAAGGAAGATCCCGAGGAATATCTCGAGTGGGAGCACCAAATGGATGCCATTTTTTAATACTATTCCCTGTCCAACCGAAGAAAGGTCCAATACGCGGCTGCCCATCTTGCGAAGAATGCTCTCATGTGGTGGGAACAAAAGGAGATCGAACACCGATGAGCACATTATGATTCGGTTTCCACTTGGAAGGAGATGAAAATCCTCATGCGGAAAAGGTATGTACCCCGACATTGTCTCCGTGAATTACAATATAGATTTGATAACATCATGCAGGGAGACACATTGGTTGAGGACTACTACAGAGAATTTGAGTAGTTCGTTGCATACTTAAGAATCGACGACAATGAAAAAAGTCTCATGGTGCACTTCCTAGGGGGCTTACAAAAACAAATCGCTAGAAAGGTAAACCCACACGTATACCATGACTTGAGACATCTTCTGCATACGGCAATTCAAGTAGAGCGACAAATGAACAAGAAGCCATCAAAGAATGGGTGCCATCAAATGCCAACGGCAACGCCTATACATGAAAACTTTTCCAATACCGGAGACCCAATCAAGGCGCAAAATCTTGATGCTCGAAAGGACAAAACTATCTTATATAATAGAGAAGTCCACACAAGAGGTAACAAAATTTTTTCCTCGTGTACTCATTTTACTTGTGAGGTTACGTGTTCGGAGTGTAAGAACCAAAGTCATTTGCCTAGTGGAAGTTCCACCCGACAAGAGGTGAGCATCAAGGATAACGGGGCATATAACTCAATCGCGATGGCTGTGGGGAGACATCTTGAGGAGGATTTCGAAGTTCCATCTGACAAGGAGACCAAGAGCGTGACCGAAAAGAAAGAAACGGTCGAGAACCCCGACTTTGTGATGGAAACAAAACCCAAAAGTTTGGCGAATGTGAATGGAGAGTGGCAAGATGTCAAGGAGAATGCATTCGTAGTCACGAGTAACAAGAAGGAATATGATGACATCAAAAGACTAAACAAACCTTCCCCATGTCGAATGCACCTCTAACAACCACACATGGATCATAAGTCAAGAACATGGAGCAAAAACCGATAACTTCGTTCCTACTTTTATTCTTGTTTATGATTCATGCTTTGTTGAACATGTAGCGCAACTTGAGCCACAAATAGGGAAGGTCCAAGATAAACACTTTTACAAGGAACTCAAGGAACACTCGTGCTATACCAATCTAACTGTTCCCCTAGAAATTCTCCATAGTTCGCAGGTTTTATGTGGTGACAATGAGAAGGTTCTAGCGAATCTAGCACGTACGACTTTACGGGTCATCCGAGCTCTTGAAACAAACGCTTTTCCCATTGCATCGTGGATGATTCAAGATTTACAATTGCCACTAATCCAAAGATCGTCAAAAAGGATAAGCCCTTCGAACGAGGAGAAGCGCGAGAACGATGTTTTCATACACTTGGCAAATATCTGGACGACACCCGCAACCAATGTATGCAAAATTCGACTTACCTATTCAATGATGCTTACTTGGATCCGTTTGATGTAGGAAAACCATTTTCGAGGACGAAACCTCCAGAAGAGGGAGGGAATGATGAGGACCGCGAAATCCAAAGTGATTCATCAAACTATATCATGGAGGTGAAGGAACTCATGGAGCTAATGATAGCTTGGAGCTGGACCACGGAGCTAGGAGCTCAGCGGGATAGCTTAGAGCACACGGAACAGAATGCGAAACATAGAGCAGAGCATGAGCTAGGAGAGGAGCGAGAGCAAGAAGAACCGACGAACGAGGACACATCTCAATCCGACTTTGCCATTCCCGGTTCGTATGGATCCTCCTATCACACGATCCAAAACACAAGCACTTCGACAACAATTCAACCCCTTTGTCTCTCGTGTTGTAAATGAACCACCGATCGGAGATGTGCACTCATTCTCGTCCGGAGCAGCCAAGACGTAACTCATCATCATATGCCATGTTGAGATTGCTTCAAAACCAAGCTAACACTCAAAGGAAGCTTCTTGAAGAGCAAGCAAACTTCTCCAACAGGTAGTTTCTACCAACCACCACATTTAATACAAGAGGTTGCACCTATCTTGCATGCCATTTATCATTAATGTTATCTCCTTTGTTTTCTCTTTAAATATGAGTTGTAAGACATCATTTGGATCAGATTTTTGAAGATGAATTAAGTAATTTCGAGCTTGCCTCACTCTCTTGTTGGTGTGTGATACGTGTGTACCGAGTCTAATATATAACCCGATTCACAACTCACCGCAAGGATACGGATCGTCGTAACACGGGGTCGAACACGAGGACCGGTTGCTAAATCCAAATCTAGATCGAAAATAGATCAAAGCAAGCAAGCAAGTGATGGTGGAAATATGTAGAATCAATGGTAAGCAATTTAAGAAAGCAAATAAAAACGAGTGACCTATCAAACAAGGATGACTACGGGCGTCGGGATCGTATTCGCGTGTATGGGTATTTACTAAGCATGCATGAATAACGATTATGACTTGTATTCGGGAATCATCAAGCAACAAAGATAGAGAATTCACCTCTCGGTCTACTAACTCCCTATCTACAGAGTAACTCGTCAATCTCTCGATCTATTCAAGTTAACCCTAGGTGCATAAAGAACGCTATCATCAACCCTAAATCGATTAAACCATATCTCTATGTGAATAATACGATCTATCCTATTGATTTTGATCCGAAACAAACCCATATCTCTATGTGGTTCAGAATCCAAGATAATTGATCAAGGGGTTAGCAAACATCAATCCAATAAAAGTGTAAATCAATAGAACCGAATCAAATCAAAACCGAAATCCAAGTTAGGGTTCAAACATACCCAAAACACAAACGAATCCCTACCCAGAACACCGATGAGCACATTATGATTCGATTTCAACTGAAATCGGCCCTGCACTGGCAGTTTTCTGGTCTTCACGAATTCGCTTATAACTCTCTGCTCCGGTGTCGGATTTACGCGATTTTGGTGTCCACGTGAAGCTCTTGAAGTGCTCTTTCCAATGGTATAAGTCTCCCGATTTGGACCTCTGTAGAGAAAGTTATTGATGTCACAACATGTGCATCTCATCCGGACTTCTCCTTTAACGTTCCAATTAGCTCCTTTTCGAGTCCAATCATCTTCGAAACCTGTAACTCTGCAAAACTAGAGCACAACCGGGTTTTGTATCCTAACACGCCTAGAATGTCTATGAATGGATGTGATTATCCTGTAAAACCTAGACAAACTCTCATCAAAATATAGAGAAGAATAGGAGTTATCAAATCCCCTCAGACTTAAATCTTTGCTCGTCCTCGAGTAAAGAACGAAGGAATAAAATCTGCAAAATAGGGAATGACGAACATCAAATAGTATCATCGCGAGAAATCAAAAGCGAAACATCCATCCAATACTAGTTTCCCGAGAATCGTACTCAAACCGGTCTACTATGATCTTCCTACCAAAGACTACTCTACCTAGCCATGGGATTTTTATTGCTACCTAGAACCCGTTAGAATCTCTACAACTCACCAAGTCTATTTCCGAATCTATTCTTATCTCAACTTAGCCTTTTCGATCTTAGTTCTACTCTGTACCTGGATTTTTACCTTTTTGTAGAATTTCTTTAATGAACGCTAGCACCTCGGGTTTCTAGGACGTTGAAGTTGAAGGACATCATTTTCTCTCTTTCTTTTCTTTTCTCTTTGTTTTATATATATATTTTTTTCTTTTGATGCGATGTCTGACCCACAACTTAGACCCGAACCGTCAATCGACGCACTCATGTCCTCGAACGATTTTCGTTGACGAGATTCCGACAGCGGAGTATCGAGATGCTTTATTTTCCCAAGGCAATTGTTGAACTAGATTTCATCGACCTGCAAGACTCGGAAAAGGTTCTACAAGAAACATATAACCTGGATATGGTCGTATCAACTCCGTAGGTTCCAAACAACAACCTCATCCCACAAACTATATATAGAAAGTCTGGAGAACTATCAATTCGACACGGTTCAACCACGTTCTACAAAGTCGCTAGATCATCAAGATGTTCCTACTCTATCATTCCACAAATCCTCCAAATGATGTTCAAAACGGGTGTCCGAGGTATGCACGTGAACCTATATGAACCTATATCTATATGTCATATGCAATCATGCAAACCTAACAAAAATCGTCTATATGGAAAAAAAGAAAACGTGTGAATGCAACTAATGCAAAGTGATATGCAAAAATGGAAATTTTCCTAAATCTATATGCCATGATAAGATGCACCTAAACTAAATGCAATCCTAAATAGATAGGCCTGAATGGATGAAGGATCTATCCACCCCCCCAGACTTGAACCATACACCGTCCACGGTGTATACTCTCGCCCGGAAGAATGAAATCGACAATAACGTATGAAAAGAACCAATAAGAGGGGTAAAGAAGGCTTAACTCTGCGAAATTCGTTCACTCGCAATGAAGTTAACTCACGTCAAACGCAGAAGCTCTTACACACTCTATGAATTGGAACCTATCCAACGTTGTCTCTCGGAAGCCGATGTTCATCTCTCGTGTACCGGTGTAAACGCTCATAGAACAACAAACGTTACCCGAACAAAAGCATAATAGCAATGCACTCCGAAAGATCCAAAATACAATCATGGTCTCTACTACCTACGCTACGAAGAGAAAGAAAAGTTACCTAATGCTCGGGTTGCCTCCCGAGAAGCGCTTGTTTAACGTCATTAGCTCGACCTATCTTGCTCAAATGATGGGAGAGTCTGAGAGGCGAAGATATTCGATCTTTCGCCACCCTAGATGTTGAGCATTAAGCGCATCTTTTGTACCTCGTGGACGCTTGAGCCGTCTATCCTCCTTGGGTTTCCAAACTTGTGAAGGAGGTGGATCTTGTGGACGTTTGAGCAATGATTTTGATCGTTTCGATCCTCTCTTGCTCATTGCTCCTGCTCGACAACCTGTAATAGAAGGTTCAAAAACAGATATAGGATTATGAGCAGGATACGTACCTTTCCCCAATGATGGTCCTATGTGTTCCTTTGTCCTAAGCCTTTGAGGTAAGGGCTTCAATTTGACCTTCGGGACATTCTCTAGAATCCAATCCGCTTTATCCAGCGTCCCCGTGCTAGGTGGTGGCTCTCTGGTCTCTTGAACGTCTTTAATAATCATCGTGGAGGGTTCGGAGACGTTCGTAGAAGAATCGGATACGTCGATGTGAAAAATGTCCGATTTGCTCAGAGACTGGATCCGGTCCGATTCCAAGTGGAATCGGTCCGTTTCCAGTTTGTCTTCAGTTTGGATCCGGTCCGATTCCAGGTGGAATCGGTCCGGATCAACCTTCTGTAAAAATCCATCTTCGGAGGCACTTTGGAACCGGTCCGATTCCAGGTGGATTCGGTCCGGATCAAGCTTCTGTAAAACTCCAATTTCGTCCGATCCTTCGTTCAATGCTCGCGTAAGCTCTCGGATATCCTCCCAATTGCTGTATATGCTCTCGTTTGACGCTAGGAGAGATATCTCTAAAAGATCGACTTCCCGAAACTGATCGAAGACTTCTTGAGTGAGGATTTCATGCACATCGACATAGCATGCTGAATCGGTGGTAAATGGTTGTTTCATGTTGTGATCTAAGGTGAACTCCACAGTCTCGTCACCTATCTTCATTGTGAGACGACCAGCACGAACATGAACCACAGCATCGGCCGTGTTTAAGAATGGTCGGCCTAATATAATCGGTATCTTCGAGTCTTCGTCCATGTCTAAAACAACAAAATCAACGGGAACATAATAATCCCCGACTTTCAATGGGACATCCTCGAGAATACCTGCAGGATACTTGATGGATCGATCTGCTAACTGTAGTGCCATCCTCGTCGGTTTAAGATCTCCAATGTTGAGCTTCTTATAGATAGACAACGGAAGCAAGCTCACACTGGCGCCTAGATCGCACAACGCACGGTCAATCTCAATGTTCCCGATTTTACAAGGAATCGAGAAGCTACCTGGGTCGGATCTCTTCCGTGGAAGCTCATGCTGTAGAATCGCAGCACTCACTTCGGTGCTCAAGGCTACTGTCCTTTCAAAAATTTCGCATAAGAAGGGATCTGAAGTATCGTCTCATAGAAAGGCATCTTAACCTCTAACTTCCGAAGCATATCAACAAATCTGGACAACTGTGTATCCTCAGTATGCTTCTTCAATCGAGAAGGGAAAGGAACGGGTGGTACATAAGGTGGGGGAGCTACATAAGGCGGTTCAGCTTCCTCTACATGCACCTTAGGTGTCTCGTGAGCTATTGCTTTCCCTTTCTCTTCAGCAGTGTGTCTAGACGTCGTCCCTTTTTCTGTGGTAGTAATAGGGACCGTCTCAGGCAGACTTTCTCCACTTATAAGCTGAATGGCATTGACGTGTTCTCGTGGATTCGGTTCGGGCTTTCCAGGAAAGGTGCCCTGCTGTCTAGAGGGTTCTGATGCAAGCTGCGCAATCTGCATGTCCACATGCTTCAGATGAGCCTCGAATCCATCTAATCTCCTCTCAAAAGTGTCTTGCCTGACTTTTATACTCTGTATCTCGGTCTTCAACTCAGTAAATGATGTCTTTTGATCGAGCATTAGTTGGGAAAGCATCGTCTTGATGTCCGCTTCATCATTCTTCGTAGATTGAGGTGCTCGGTAACCCTGATTCTGCTTCCCGTATCCTGGATTCTGCTGCTCATATCCCTGATTCTGCACCTGAAAACGTGATTGAGTGAAGCCCGGTGGATTCTGAGGGATTCTGGAAACGCCCTGTTGCTGCGCATTCAATGCTCCGCTCGGATTTCCGTAGGAGAAACCGGGATGATTCCTAGGCGCATTCGGGTTGTAGAGATTGGAAGGATTCTGGTACTGATTCCTTCCCACGTAGTTGACATCCTCAACTGGTTCTTCTTCTGATGTGGCTTGATCTACCAAGAACATTCCAGGTTGGACTTTCGACGGGTTAGAAGTATTCTTAAGTCCCATGTGCTGCTTGATTGCCGATAGGTCGGATATGACTGCTTTCAAAGCAGCAGACTCTCCCAAATCTACTCGTCCTGTGGAGCGTCTGATGCTGTCTCCTGACATCCCTCTTGCTTTGGCCATCTTGGCGATTTGCATCTCTAGGGTGTCAAAGGGAATGTCATATACACTCCCTCCACAAGCTGCGTCAATCCATGCTCTAGTATCGTCTTTCAGTCCGTGGATGAACGTGGAAAGCAATAGTCGCTTATCCATGCCGTGGTGTGGACAAAGGCGTTGATAGCCTTTGAACCTCTCCTATGCGTCGTATAGACTCTCATCGCTCTCCTGAGTGAAACTGTGTATGGCTCTCTGTGCAGCTCGGGTCTTCTCTGGGGAGTAGTATTTCGCCATGAATTCCTCCTCTAGCTCCTCCCCTGTCGTAATCGAGTTTGGCTCAAGAGTGTAGAGCCAATCTCTCGCCCGGTCCATCAGTGAAAAAGGAAAGGCCTCCAAATATACATCCTCGATGGTCATTCCTCGTGCCTTCCTAACTGATCTGCACAGCATCTTGAACTGAGTCAAGTGAGCAATGGGATCTTCTGTGGGCCGCCCTCTGAAGCTCGCCTGACTGAACATCGTGATGCACTGTGGCGGTAGCTCGAAACTGTCAATGGGCGGACGGTTGATGCATGATAGGAGTTGGGTGTGCTTCGGTGCAATGTAAGAACCCAAAGTCTCCTCTGCAACGTATGTAGCTTCGCCCTCAGTCTGCTGATCGTAGAGCGGATTCATGTGCTCTTGATTCTCTCGATGCTCCTCATCATGAACCGCATGGTCATGGAACTACTTGATCTCGACATGGCTTCTCTTCTCTGCTTATTTCGGATGTCTCTCAAGGTACGCTCAATCTCTGGATCGTAGACTAAGTCTTCTCTTCGAGTAGACCTCCGTGTCATGCACTAGAACCCTGCAAACCGCAAAAAGGAAGAACTCGAAACCAAGTGAATCCGCAAAAACTAAAGAAAGAAAAACAAAAAAAAAAGAAAAAGAAGACAAGCTAGGATCTAGAATCAATAAAGACCTAGAAATAGGCTAACCAGTCCCCGGCAACGGCGCCAAAAACTTGATACGTGTGTATCGAGTCTAATATATAACCCGATTCACAACTCACCGCAAGGATACGGATCGTCGTAACACGAGGTCGAACACGAGGACCGGTTGCTAAATCCAAATCTAGATCGAAAATAGATCAAAGCAAGCAAGCAAGTAATGATGGAAGTGTGTGGAATCTATATGAAACGAAATAAGAAAGCAAGTGAAACGAGTAACCTATCAAACAAGGATGACTACGGGCGTCGGGATCGTATTCGCGTGTATGGGTATATGCTAAGCATGCATGAATAACGATTATGACTTGTATTCGGGAATCATCAAGCAACGATAATA
>NW_010968329.1:60484-63243 GCF_000463585.1 Tarenaya hassleriana | reverse complement strand
CTTTTTTATAACCCTAGGGCGGCTCCCAAGAGTCCTATTCCCATTCAGATGCTGAAAATCGCGAAAACAGGGTTTTAGACTGGATCCGGACCGATTCCAGGTGGATCCGGACCGGATCCAGATTCCTGGGGTCGAGTTGCGCGTTCCGGACTCGGAGCGATTTCAACTGAAATCGGCCCTGCACTGGCAGTTTTCTGGTCTTCACGAATTCGCTAATAACTCTCTGCTCCGGTGTCAATTTACGCGATTTTGGTGTCCACGTGAAGCTCTTGAAGTGCTCTTTCCAATGGTATAAGTCTCGCACGATTTGGACCTCTGTAGAGAAAGTTATTGATGTCGCAACATGTGCATCTCATCCGGACTTCTCCTTTAACGTTCCAATTAGCTATTTCGAGTCCAATCATCTTCGAAACCTGTAACTCTGCAAAACTAGAGCACAACCGGGTTTTGTATCCTAACACGCCTAGAATGTCTATGAATGCATGTGATTATCCTGTAAAACCTAGACAAACTCTCATCAAAATATAGAGAAGAATAGGAGTTATCAGTGTGTCCGACATTCTTTTCGGTTTGTCCGAGAAATCCCGTCTTGGTTTGTCCCGGGCTTGTCTTGGTTTGTCCGAGACCCTATCCATTGTTTTCCATACATTTTCCTCGACTTTGGCTTGAGTCGAGCACCCTAGATTGGCCGGTGATTGAGCCAAAGTTCCATCTTCTTTCCCATTCGATTTCCATTACCGAAAACGTGAGTTCGAGAGCCTCCTTCATGAGTGCGTGTGATTGTGTTTTTCGGATCAGACTTCCATCCTCTCCGCTGCTGGGCATGTATCATAGGGTTAGTTTTCTTTATGGGAATATAGCTTGTGTTTGCATCTATGTTGTCATTGGTTGATGATGGACTAGCTGGTAGTAGATAATGAATATGTTGACATTGATTGATGATGGACTAGCTAGTAGTAGATCATTGATAGAATCTGTATTTTGTTTTGTTCGTTCTGTTTTGTCTCTTTTTGTAGGACATGGTGTCAACCGGTAGCGTACCGAGTTTGACGATGCGATCTATCCTTGAGAAGGATAAGTTGATCGGGACGAACTTCTTAGACTGGTATCGTAACTTGAGAATAGTTCTCAAGCACGATAAGAAGTCGTACGTCCAGGAAGGGGCTCTACCACCAAAGCCTGCGGCCAATGCCACGAGAGCCGTCAGGGATGCTTGGTTGAAGCATCAGACTGGCGACAATGAGATCTCTTGTCTCATGTTGGGAAGCATAGCCCCGAATCTGCAGAGGCAGTTTGAGGTGAAGAGCGTGTTTGATATGATCAATCAGCTCAAGACCATGTTTGAGGAGCTAGCGCGTACTGAAAAGTACAAGACGCTGAAAGCTCTAGTGAAGACGGAGATGCCGAGAGGTAGCTCTGTCAACACCCACGTCTTCAACATGAGATCTCATGTTGAAGAACTTGAGCGTATGGGAGTGAAGCTCGATGGTGACTTGGTTGCAGACTTGATCCTGATGTCATTGCCCGAGGACTATAACCAGTTCGTTATGCAGTACCATATGACTAAGAGCTTAGCCGAACTGCATGGGATGTTGAAATCGGCCGAGCAGTATATTGTGGTGCCCAAGACTGTGCTTACTGTGGTGAAAAACTCCAGCAAGAAGCGGCGGGGTAAAGCCAAAAAGAAGGTGGCGAAAAAGGCAAAAGTTGCCTCTACGCCCAAGCCTAAGCCCGATAAGGGTGATTTTCATTACTGCGGAGTGTCTGGACACTGGAAGCGTAATTGTCATCTTTACTTGGAGGATCTGAAGGACAAGAAGCTTGGTGAAGCTTCTGCCTCAGGTATCCACGTTATAGAGGCTAACATATGTACTACATCTTCGTGGGTATTAGATACCGGCAGTGCCTCACACATTTGTGGAAATGTGCAGGGACTAAGAAGAAGTAGGATGTTAGCTAAGGGAGAAGCGGATCTACGCGTCAGAAATGGAGCAAGAGTTGCTGCATTGTGTGTTGGCGTTTATGATTTGCATCTGCCTTTTAGACTTGTTTTAGAACATAGTAATTGTTACTATGTGCATGCGATTAGCAGAAACATTATTTCTATTTCATGTCTGGATTTGGATGGTTTTCGATTTGTTATTGAGAACTCAAGTTTGATGATTTATCGAGACGATGTTTACTATGGTAATGGTTATCTAGTGAATGGTTTATACGTCTTGAATGATCAGCCTTCGAACTCAACGTTATCCATCTATAACGTGAGTACTAAACGGTTTAAGCCGAACGACTTAAACCCGACCTTCCTCTGACATTGTCGTCTAGGCCATATAAACGAGAAACGCATACAGAAGCTTCATCTTCTGGATTCATTTGACTTTGAGTCGCTTGAGTCTTGCGAGTCTTGTTTGATGGGCAAGATGACAAAGCATCTTTTCAAAGGGAAAGGACAGAGAGTGACAGAGTTATTGGATCTGATACATAGTGATGTATGCAGTCCAATGAGCTGTCCAGCTAGAGGAGGTTATCTGTATTTGGTTACGTTACTGATGATTTCATTCGATACGGATATGTCTATTTGATGAGACATAAGTCTGAAACACTTGAAATGTTCAAGGCTTTCAGAAACGAAGTACAGAACCAGCTTGGCAAGATGATCAAGACACTTCGATCGGATCGTGGTGGCGAGTATATCAACCAAGAGTTCACTGACTATTTGGTTGATTGTAGTATTGTATCACAATTAACTCCTCCTGGAA
>NW_010968329.1:58184-60398 GCF_000463585.1 Tarenaya hassleriana | reverse complement strand
GAACGGAGGAACCGAACACTGTTAGACGGTTTGGTCAATAATGAGTCAGACGCTTCCAACGAAGTCGGCTGAAACGATGCCATATGAGATATGGACGGGGAAGCGTCCCGCGTTATCGTTTGTCAGAATTTGGGGTTGCGACGCTTACGTGAAGCGTCAGATGGCTGATAAGTTATCCTCCAAATCTGATAAGTGTTTATTTGTAGGCTACCCTAAGGAAACTAAGGGTTACTACTTCTATATTCCGGCAGAGAACAAAGTGTTCATTGCAAGGAATGCGACTTTTATGGAGCGAGAGTGCGTCTCCAAAAGAGTCAGTGGGAGTAGGATCGAACTTGAGGAAGTTCGAGAGCAGCAAGTAGACGCACTGCCGGTTGTGACTCAACCTTTGACGAGTGAACCTCAGAGATCAGGCAGGATTCACCAAGAGCCTGTGAGATATGGATTTCTCGTAACTGGGAATGAGGAGCTCATGTTATTAAAACATGATGAGCCTACCACATACCCAGAGGCTATGGTGAGTCCGGATTCCGAGAAATGGCGCGAGGCTATGAAGTCCGAGATGCAATCCATGTCAGACAACCAAGTATTGACTGTGCTTGATGCATCTGAAGGGATAAAACCCATCGGATGCAAGTGGATCTTCAAGAAGAAGACCGACATGGATGGCAACGTGCACACGTATAAGGCACGACTTGTGGCGAAAGGATTCCGTCAAATTCATGGTATTGACTATGATGAGACCTTTTCGCCTGTAGTTATGCTGAAGTCCATCAGGATCCTACTTGCCATAGCCGCATATTACGACCATGAGATATGGCAAATGGATGTCAAGACCGCGTTCCTTAACGGGAACTTGATCAAGGATGTTACATGACACAACCCGAAGGTTTTTGTCGATCCGAGGAACCCGAGGATGGTGTGCAAGCTTCAGAGGTCCATTTATGGACTGGAGCAGACTTCGAGGAGCTGGAACCTTCGCTTTGATGAGACAGTCAAAATGTTTGGTTTCTCACAGAACGAAGACGAGCCATGTGTTTACAAGAAGGCTAGTGGGAGCACAGTTGTATTTCTAGTGTTGTACGTGGATGACATTCTCCTTATAGGGAATGACGTTCCTACCCTGCAAGACGTTAAGTCTTGGATAGGAACACAGTTTTCTATGAAGGACCTAGAAGAAGCGGCCTACAGTTTAGGCATCAAGATCTATAGAGATAGATCGAGGCGGCTTCTAGGATTGAGTCAGAGTACTTACATCGATAAGGTCTTGAAACGGTTCAAGATGCAAGATTCCAAGAAAGGAACCTTACCGATGAACAGTGGCAAAATTCTCTGCAAGAGTTAGTGTCCTACGACACCTGATGAGCGAGAACACATGGATCGGATTCCATATGCTTCGGCAATTGGATCCATCATATATGCCATGCTTTGTACTCGACCGGATATATCCTATGCGTTGAGCATTACGAGTAGATACCAGTCAGATCCAGGTGAGTCGCACTGGATCGCCGTTAAGAACATCCTGAAGTACTTGAGAAGGACTAAGGATGTGTTCTTGGTATACGGTGGGTCGGAAGACGAGTTCGCTGTAAAGGGTTACACCAATGCTAGTTTCCAGTCAGACCCAGATGACTACAGATCGCAGTCTGTTTTCTGCTTGAACGGAGGCGTTGTTAGCTGGAAGAATTCCAAGCAAGTGATCGTTGCAGATTCTACTACAGAAGCTGAGTATATTGCAGCGTCGGATGCAGCAAAGGAAGCTGTTTGGATCAGAAAGTTGGTGACTTGGGTATTATTCCTAGTGCTGATAGCCCCATTGCTCTGTATTGTGACAACAATGGAGCGATCGCACAGGCGGAAGAACCCAGATCCCATCAACGATCCAAACACATACTCAGACGATTTCACCTTATCAGGAAGATCATAGATAGAGGAGACGTACACATTTGCAGAGTGTCGACAGATGACAACATTGCCGATCCGTTGACGAAGCCTCTCCCTTCGTCGAAGCATGAGGGTCATGTTAGGGATATGGGCATTAGATGTTTAGCAGTCCATGATTAGAGCAAGTGGGAGATTGTTTGTTTAGTACTCTATGATGTACTGTTTGTGAGCTTTCTTTGGATACATTTGATGTATTGACACTTTCTATGAGTTTATAGATGAGTGTTTGATTCATTACGTATTGTGTATACTTGATATGCTATGAAAATC
>NW_010968329.1:51905-57933 GCF_000463585.1 Tarenaya hassleriana | reverse complement strand
TGAGATTTTCACATGGACTAGCGTCATGACTTGAATCTCATATGGCGGTTCCATGATTGGATCCTAAGACCTGAGATATCTACGGAATCCAACATGAGGAGTTGTGTGCTTTGAATACGTCAAACGTCCTGCGTAACAGGAGGACTATAAAGGCGTGTATCAGGTACGAAACGAATCATGTGCTGGATTGTAGATAGTCAAGATGGATTTGTATCTCTCGTAAAAGAGAGAGATATCGCTGGGCCCCTCGTGTGAGCGAGACTATAGAAATGTGTAGCTGCACTGTAGACGAACGTCGTCTATTTCAGACAGTCGAACTCAGTGAACGAGAAAGTAGTCGAATCAGATAAGGTGGCTTGTCCATGCCTTATGTTCGACATATGATATCGCGATACAAAAGGATCATCAACCGGAATCATCACTGGCGTTCGTAAGATCACGAACAAACTCTATTCGAGATAGGTAGTCATAGTGTCTTGCTAGAGACCGCCTATGACTTGTATATCCGGAATAGAGATTTTGGGTTATACTGCTATCTCGAATGAGCCTACAGGGTCACACACGCAGGGAAAGACGAAACGCACGAGAAAACGACTGAAAAACCATGATAGAAGGGTCTGGAACGGACGGACCAGAAGCCCGGAACGGACGGTCCGCCAGGTCCAGACCCGACGGTCCACGAATAGTCGCAGACCGTCCGTTCTAAGTGTTGGAATGGACAGTCCGCGTTGATAGCAGACCGTCCGTTCTGGCTTGTCTAGAACGGACGGTCAAAGTGAGCAGACCGTCCGTTCTAGCTTGCTGGAACGAACGGTCCATGTGTAATTCTGGACCGTCCGTTCTGGGTTTCGGGTTTTTCGGAAATTAGTCCGAATTAGGGTTAAATCACCTTATAAGAAGGAGATTAAAACTCTAATTGTTAAAGAGACTTTGAGAGCCGTCTGGTGTAGACTTGGGACAACTTTTGGTGAGATCCAAAAGATCCAAGAGTTTCCAAGTCTCGTTTTCTCGAAGCATCATACCGAATAGCAGATTCGGGTCCTAGCAGACAAATTCCAACGTTGGAATCCATCATGAGGTGTGGATACGTGTAGAGGATGAGGTATTCTTCCTCCCTTTTCGTGATCAAACGAATTCTTCAAATGATACAGACTCCGGATCGATTGAGGTAAGCATTCTTACTCTTCTACGAATCATAGAAGCATGGTTCTATTCTAGGGTTTTAATAAATTTTGTTTTTCATCCGCTGCGCAAACCCTAGAATCGATCTCTTAGGAATAGGATTCGCTCATGAGATCCCAGAAAAACCCAACAATAATATTATCAGTCAACAATCAACCAACTCATAAGGCATAGCTGATTATTTGCCTCGAATTGTTGACCATATGGCGATGGCTAGCAATTCGAGTTGACTTCTAACTTATCAGATCATCTACCGGATGATGCATAGTAGTTTGGATCGATTTTCACATCATCGGATTATCCACCGAGAGATATATACCGATTTTTATCGATATGTAGGGATTCCGTCAATGTGTTGTCAAAATATGCTCATAACTTTTTGCTCATATATTAGATCTACACGATTATAGTGTCTATGCGTATCTATTAGAAAAACCTTTCTAATGATATAAAGAAAGATTTATTTTGACATGTTTTATGGAAGTTATGAAGTTAATAATATGATCAGTCGACAATCGACCAACTCATCGGGCATGTCTGATTATTTGCCTTGAATTGTTGACCATTTGGCGATGGCTAGAAATCGAGTTGACTTCTGAGTTACAGATCATCTCGAACGATGCTTAGTAATTTGGATCGATTTTCAGATCATCAGATTATCCACCGAGAGATATATACTGATTTTTATCGATATATAGGGATTCGGTCCATGTGTTGTCTCAATATACTCATAACGTTTTGCTCATATATTAGTTATGGACGATTATAGTGTCTATGCATAGATATTAGAAAAAGCTTTCTAATGATATAAAGAAAGATTTATTTTGACATGTTTTCTAGAAGTTATAAAGTTAATAATATTATCAGTCAACAATCAACCAACTCATCAGGCATGGCTGATTATTTGCCTCGAATTGTTGACCATATGGCAATGGCTAGCAATTCGGGTTGACTTCTAACTTATCAGATCATCTACCGGATGATGCATAATAGTTTAGGTCGATTTTTAGATCATCGATATGTAGAGATTCCGTCAATGTGTTTTCTAAATATGCTCATAACGTTTTGTTCATATACTAGATATGCGTGATTATAATGTCTATGCGTAACTATTAGAAAAAGCTTTCTAATAATATAAAGAAAGATTTTGTTGGACATGTTTTATGGAAGTTATAAAGTTAATAATATGATCAGTCAACAATCGACGAGTTCATCGGGCATGGATGGTTATTTGGCTCAAATTGTTGACCATATGGCGATAGCTAGCGATTTGAGTTGACTTCTAAGTTATCAGATCATCTATCGGATGATGCATAATAATTTGGGTCGATTTTCAGATCATCGAATTATCCACCGAGAGATATATACCGATTTTTATCGATATGTAGAGATTCCGTCAATGTGTTGTCGAAATATGCTCATAACGTTTTGCTCATATATTAGATATGCGTGATTATAATGCCTATGCGTAACTATTAGAAAAAGCTTTCTAATAATATAAAGAAAGATTTTGTTGGACATGTTTTATGGAAGTTATAAAGTTAATAATATGATCAGTCAACAATCGACGAGTTCATCGGGCATGGATGGTTATTTGGCTCAAATTGTTGACCATATGGCGATAGCTAGCGATTTGAGTTGACTTCTAAGTTATCAGATCATCTACCGGATGATGCATAATAATTTGGGTCGATTTTCAGATCATCGGATTATCCACTGAGAGATAGATACCGATTTTTATCGATATGTAGGGATTCCATCAATGTGTTGTCTAAATATGATCATAACTTTTTGTCCATATATTAGATCTGCGCGATTATAGTATCTATGCATAGATATTAGAAAAACGATTTCTAATGATATAAAGAAAGATTTATTTTGACATGTTTTCTGGAAGTTATGAAGTTAATAATATTATCAATCAACAATCGACCAACTTATCGGGCATGGCTGGTTATTTGCCTCGAATTGTTGACCATATGGCGATGACTAGCAATTCGAGTTGACTTCTAACATCAGATCATCTACCGGATGATGCATAATAGTTTAGGTCGATTTTCAGATCATCGGATTATCCACCAGGAGATATATACCGATTTTTATCGATATGTAGAGATTCCGTCAATGTGTTGTCTAAATATGCTCATAACGTTTTGCGCATATATTAGATATGCGTGATTATAATGTCTATGCGTAGCTATTAGAAAAAGCTTTCTAATGACACAAAGAAAGATTTTGTTGGACATGGTTTATGGAAGTTATGAAAGTAATAATATGATTAGTCAACAATCGATGAGCTCATCGGGCATGGATGGTTATTTGGCTCAAATTGTTGACCATTTGGCGATGGCTAGAATTCTAGTTGACTTGTGAGTTACAGATCATCTACCGGACGATGCTTATTAATTTGGATCGATTTTCATATCATATGGTTATCCAGCGAGAGATATATAGAGATTTTTATCGATATTTAGGGATTCAGAACATGTGTTGTCTCAATATGCTCATAACGTTTTGCTCATATATTAGATATGCGTGATTATGGTGGCTATGCATAGATATTAGACTTTCTAATGATATAAAGAAAGATGTATTTACACATTTTTTCTGGAAGTTATGAAGTTAATAATATGATCAGTCAACAATCGACCAACTCATTGGGCATGGCTAGTTATTTACCTCGAATTGTTGACCATATCGTGATGGCTAGCAATTCGAGTTGACTTCTAACTTATCAGATCATCTATCGGATGATGCATAGTAGTTTGGATCGATTTTCAGATCATCGGATTATCCAGCGAGAGATATATACCGACTTTTATCGATATGTAGGGATTCCGTCAATGTGTGGTCTAAATATGCTCATAACTTTTTGCTCATATATTATATCTGCGCGATTATAGTATCTATGCGTAGCTATTAGAAAAGCTTTCTAATGATACAAAGAAAGATTTTGAGGGACATATTTTATGGAAGTAATGAAGTTAATAATATGATAAGTCAACAATCGACGAGCTCATCGGGCATGGATGGTTATTTGGCTCAAATTGTTGACCATTTGGCGATGGCTAGAATTCGAGTTGACTTATGAGTTACAGATCATCTATCAGACGATGCTTAGATCGATTTTCAGATCATCGGATTATCCACCGAGAGTTATATACCGATTTTTATCGATATGTAGAGATTCGGTCCATGTGTTGTGTCAATATGCTCATAACGTTTTGCTCATATATTAGATCTGCGCGATTATAGTATCTATGCATAGATATTAGAAAAAGCTTTCTAATGATATAAAGAAAGATTTATTTTGACATGTTTTCTGGAAGTTATTAAGTTAATAGTATTATCAGTCAACAATCGACCAACTCATAGGGCATGGCTCGTTATTTGCCTCGAATTGTTGACCGTATGGCGATGGCTAGCAATTCAAGTTGACTTCTAACTTATCAGATCATCTACGGATGATGCATAATAGTTTGGGTCGATTTTTAGATCATCGGATTATCCACCGAGAGATATATACAGGTTTTTATCGATATGTATGGATTCTGTCAATGTGTTGTCTAAATATGCTCATAACGTTTTGATCATATATTAGATTTGCGCGATTATAGTGTCTATGCAAAGCTATTAGAAAACGTTTTCTAATGATATAAAGAAAGATTTATTTTGATATGTTTTCTGGAAGTTATGAAGTTAATAATATGATCAGTCAACAATCGACCAACTCATCGGGTATTGCTGATTAATTGCCTCGAATTGTTGACCATATGGCGATGGCTAGAATTCGAGTTGACTTATGAGTTACATATCATTTATGGGACGATGTTTAGTAATTTGGATCGATTTTCAGATCATCGGATTATCCACCAAGAGATATATACCGATTTTTATCAATATGTAGGGATTTGGTCCATGTGTTGTCTCAATATGCTCATAACGTTTTGTTCATATATTAGATCTACGTGATTATGGTGGCTATGCATAGATATTAGATAAAGCTTTCTAATGATATAAAGAAAGATGTATTTATACATTTTTTCTAGAAGTTATGAAGTTAATAATATGATCAGTCAACAATCGACCAACTCATCGGGTATTGCTGATTATTTGCCTCGAATTGTTGACCATATGGCGATGGTTAGAATTCGAGTTGGCTTCTGAGTTACATATCATTTATGGGACGATGTTTAGTAATTTGGATCGATTTTCAGATCATCGGATTATCCACCAAGAGATATATACCGATTTTTATCAATATGTAGGGATTTGGTCCATGTGTTGTCTCAATATGCTCATAACGTTTTGTTCATATATTAGATATACGTGATTATGGTGGCTATGCATAGATATTAGATAAAGCTTTCTAATGATATAAAGAAAGATGTATTTACACATTTTTTCTGGAAGTTATGAAGTTAATAATATGATCAGTCAACAATCGACAACTCATCGGGTATTGCTGATTATTTGCCTCGAATTGTTGACCATATGGCGATGGCTAGAATTCGAGTTGACTTCTGAGTTACATATCATTTATGGGACGATGTTTAGTAATTTGGATCGATTTTCAGATCATCGGATTATCCACCAAGAGATATATACCGATTTTTATCAATATGTAGGGATTTGGTCCATGTGTTGTCTCAATATGCTCATAAGCTTTTGTTCATATATTAGATCTACGTGATTATGGTGGCTATGCATAGATATTAGATAAAGTTTTCTAATGATATAAAGAAAGATGTATTTACACATTTTTTCTGGAAGTTATGAAGTTAATAATATGATCAGTCAACAATCGACCAACTCATCGGGTATTGCTGATTATTTGCCTCGAATT
>NW_010968329.1:43291-47972 GCF_000463585.1 Tarenaya hassleriana | reverse complement strand
GATATAAAGAAAGATGTATTTACACATTTTTTCTGGAAGTTATGAAGTTAATAATATTATCAGTCAACAATCGACCAACTCATCGGGCATAGATTGGTTATTTGCCTCGAATTGTTGACCATTTGGTGATGGCTAGCAATTCGAGTTGACTTCTAACTTATCAGATCATCTATCGGATGATGCATAGTAGTTTGGGTCAATTTTCAGATCATCGGATTATCCACCAAGAGATATATACCGATTTTTATCAATATGTAGGGATTTGGTCCATGTGTTGTCTCAATATGCTCATAACGTTTTGTTCATATATTAGATCTACGTGATTATGGTGGCTATGCATAGATATTAGATAAAGTTTTCTAATGATATAAAGAAAGATGTATTTACACATTTTTTCTGGAAGTTATGAAGTTAATAATATGATCAGTCAACAATCGACAACTCATCGGGTATTGCTGATTATTTGCCTCGAATTGTTGACCATATGGCGATGGCTAGAATTCGAGTTGACTTCTGAGTTACATATCATTTATAGGACGATGTTTAGTAATTTGGATCGATTTTCAGATCATCGGATTATCCACCAAGAGATATATACCGAGTTTAGTAATTTGGATTGATTTTCAGATCATCGGATTATCCACCAAGAGATATATACCGATTTTTATCAATATGTAGGGATTTGGTCCATGTGTTGTCTCAATATGTTCATAACCTTTTGTTCATATATTAGATATACGTGATTATGGTGGCTATGCATAGATATTAGATAAAGCTTTCTAATGATATAAAGAAAGAAGTTGATGTTCAGATCATCGGATTATCCACCGAGAGATATATACCGATTTTTATCGATATGTAGGGATTTGGTCCATGTGTTGTCTCAATATACTCATAACGTGTTGTTCATATATTAGATCTGCGCGATTATGGTGTCTATGGGTAGTATTAGAAAAGGCTTTCTAATGGTATCAAGAGAGAATTTTTTGGACACGTTTTGTGGAAGTTATGAAGTTAATAATATGATCAGTCAACAATCGACAACTCATCGGGTATTGCTGATTATTTGCCTCGAATTGTTGACCATATGGCGATGGCTAGAATTCGAGTTGACTTCTGAGTTACATATCATTTATGGGACGATGTTTAGTAATTTGGATCGATTTTAAGATCATCGGATTATCCACCAAGAGATATATACCGATTTTTATCAATATGTAGGGATTTGGTCCATGTGTTGTCTCAATATGCTCATAAGCTTTTGTTCATATATTAGATCTACGTGATTATGGTGGCTATGCATAGATATTAGATAAAGCTTTCTAATGATATAAAGAAAGATGTATTTACACATTTTTTCTAGAAGTTATGAAGTTAATAATATGATCAGTCAACAATCGACCAACTCATCGGGTATTGCTGATTATTTGCCTGTAGGGATTTCGTCAATGTGTTGTCTAAATATGCTCATAATGTTTTGCTCATATATTATATCTGCGCGATTATAGTGTCTATGCGTACCTATTAGAAAAAGCTTTCTAATGATATAAAGAAAGATGTATTTACACATTTTTTCTAGAAGTTATGAAGTTAATAATATGATCAGTCAACAATCGACCAACTCATCGGGTATTGCTGATTATTTGCCTCGAATTTTTTACCATATGGAGATGGCTAGAATTCGAATTGACTTCTGAGTTACATATCATTTATAGGACGATGTTTAGCAATTTGGATCGATTTTCAGATCATCGGATTATCCACCAAGAGATATATACCGAGTTTAGTAATTTGGATTGATTTTCAGATCATCGGATTATCCACCAAGAGATATATACCGATTTTTATCAATATGTAGGGATTTGGTCCATGTGTTGTCTCAATATGCTCATAACGTTTTGTTCATATATTAGATCTACGTGATTATGGTGGCTATGCATAGATATTAGATAAAGTTTTCTAATGATATAAAGAAAGATGTATTTACACATTTTTTCTGGAAGTTATGAAGTTAATAATATTATCAGTCAACAATCGACCAACTCATCGGGCATAGATTGGTTATTTGCCTCGAATTGTTGACCATTTGGTGATGGCAAGCAATTCGAGTTGACTTCTAACTTATCAGATCATCTATCGGATGATGCATAGTAGTTTGGGTCGATTTTCAGATCATCGGATTATCCACCGAGAGATATATACCGATTTTTATCGATATGTAGGGATTTGGTCCATGTGTTGTCTCAATATACTCATAACGTGTTGTTCATATATTAGATCTGCGCGATTATGGTGTCTATGGGTAGTATTAGAAAAGGCTTTCTAATGGTATCAAGAGAGAATTTTTTGGACACGTTTTGTGGAAGTTATGAAGTTAATAATATGATCAGTCAACAATCGACCAACTCATCGGGCATGGATGGTTATTTGGCTCAAATTGTTGACCATTTGGCAATAGCAAGAATTCGAGTTGACTTCTGAGTTACAGATCATCTACGGATGATGCTTAGTAATTTGGATCGATTTTCAGATCATCGGATTATCCACCGAGAGATATATACCGATTTTTATCGATATGTAGGGATTCGGTCCATGTGTTGTCTCAATATGCTCATAACGTTTTGCTCATATATTAGATCTGCGCGATTACTGTGTCTATGCATAGATATTAGAAATAGCTTTCTAATGATATAAAGAAAGATTTCTTTTGACATGTTTTCTGAAAGTTATGAAGATAATAATATTATTAGTCAACAATCGACCAACTCATCGGGCATGGCTGGTTATTTGCCTCGAATTGTTGACCATATGGTGATGGCTAGCAATTCGAGTTGACTTCTAACTTATCAGATCATCTATCGGATGATGCATAGTAGTTTGGGTCAATTTTCAGATCATCAGATTATCCACCAAGAGATATATACCGATTTTTATCAATATGTAGGGATTCCGTCAAATTTGTCTAAATATGCTCATAACGTTTTGCTCATATATTAGATCTGTGCGATTATGGTGTGTATTTGTAGCTATTAGAAAAGACTTTCTAATGGTGTCAAGAAAGAATTTTTTGGACACGTTTTGTAGAAGTTATGAAGTTAATAATAAGATCAGTCAACAATCGACCACCTCATCGGGCATGGATGGTTATTTGGTTCAAATTGTTGACCATTTGGCGATGGCTAGAATTGGAGTTGACTTCTGAGTTACAGATCATCTATCGGACGATGTTTAGTAATTTAGATTGATTTTCAGATCATCGGATTATCCACCGAGAGATATATACCGATTTTTATCGATATGTAGGGATTCGGTCCATGTGTTGTCTCAATATACTCATAACGTTTTGTTCATATATTAGATCTGTGCAATTATGGTGTCTATGTGTAGCTATTAGAAAAGGCTTTCTAATGGTATCAAGAAAGAATTTTTTGGACACGTTTTGTGGAAGTTATGAAGTTAATAATATGATCAGTCAACAATCGACCAACTCATCGGGCATGGATGGTTATTTGGCTCAAATTGTTGACCATTTGGCGATGGCTAGAATTGGAGTTGACTTCTGAGTTACAGATCATCTATCGGACGATGTTTAGTAATTTAGATCGATTTTCAGATCATCGGATTATCCACCGAGAGATATATACCGATTTTTATCGATATGTAGGGATTCGGTCCATGTGTTGTCTCAATATACTCATAACGTTTTGTTCATATATTAGATCTGCGCGATTATAGTGTCTATGTGTATCTATTAAAAAAAGGCTTTCTAATGTATCAAGAAAGATGTATTTACATATTTTTTCTAGAAGTTATGAAGTTAATAATATGATCAGTCAACAGTCGACCAACTCATCGGGTATTGCTGAATATTTGCCTCGAATTGTTGACCATATGGCGATGGCTAGAATTCGAGTTGACTTCTGAGTTACAGATCATCTACGGATGATGCTTAGTAATTTGGATCGATTTTCAGATCATCGGATTATCCACCGAGAGATATATACCGATTTTCATCGATATGTAGGGATTCAGTCTATGTGTTGTCTCAATATGCTCATAACGTTTTGCTCATATATTAGATCTGCGCGATTACTGTGTCTATGCATAGATATTAGAAATAGCTTTCTAATGATATAAAGAAAGATTTCTTTTGACATGTTTTTTGAAAGTTATGAAGTTAATAATATTATTAGTCAACAATCGACCAACTCATCGGGCATGGCTGGTTATTTGCCTCGAATTGTTGACCATATGGTGATGGCTAGCAATTCGAGTTGACTTCTAACTTATCAGATCATCTATCGGATGATGCATAGTAGTTTGGATCAATTTTCAGATCATCAGATTATCCACCAAGAGATATATACCGATTTTTATCAATATGTAGGGATTCCGTCAAATTTGTGTAAATATGCTCATAACGTTTTGCTCATATATTAGATCTGTGCGATTATGGTGTGTATGTGTAGCTATTAGAAAAGACTTTCTAATGGTGTCAAGAAACAATCGACCACTTCATCGGGCATGGATGGTTATTTGGTTCAAATTGTTGACCATTTGGCGATGGCTAGAATTCGAGTTGACTTCTAAGTTACAGATCATCTACCGGACGATGCTTAGTAATTTGGATCGATTTTCAAATCATCGAATTATCCATCGAGAGATATATACCGATTTTTAT
>NW_010968329.1:40504-41451 GCF_000463585.1 Tarenaya hassleriana | reverse complement strand
GTAGCTATTAGAAAAGGCTTTCTAATGGTATCAAGAAAGAATTTTTTGGACACGTTTTGTGGAAGTTATGAAGTTAATAATATCATCAGTCAACAATCGACCAACTCATCGGGCATGGATGGTTATTTGGCTCAAATTGTTGACCATTTGGCGATAGCTAGAGTTCGAGTTGACTTCTGAGTTACAGATCATCAATCGGACGATGTTAGTAATTTTGATCGATTTTCAGATCATCAGATTATCCACCAAGAGATATATACCGATTTTTATCAGTTGTCTCAATATGCTCATAACGTTTTGTTTATATATTAGATCTACGTGATTATGGTGTCTATGCATAGATATTAGATAAAGCTTTCTAGTGATATAAAGAAAGATGTATTTTGACATGTTTTCTGGAAGTTATGAAGTTAATAATATTATCAGTCAACAATCGACCAACTCATCGAGCATAGCTGGTTATTTGCCTCGAATTGTTGACCATATGTGATGGCTAGCAATTCGAGTTGACTTCTAACTTATCAGATCATCTACCGGATGATGCATAATAGTTTAGGTCGATTTTTAGATCATAGATATGTAGAGATTCCGTCAATGTGTTGTCTAAATATGCTCATAACGTTTTTCTCATATATTAGATATGCGTGATTATAATGTCTATGCGTAACTATTAGAAAACGTTTTCTAATAATATAAAGAAAGATTTTGTTGGACATGTTTTATGGAAGTTATAAAGTTAATAATATGATCAGTCAACAATCGACGAGTTCATCGGGCATGGATGGTTATTTGGCTCAAATTGTTGACCATATGGCGATAGCTAGCGATTTGAGTTGACTTCTAAGTTATCAGATCATCTACCGGATGATGCATAATAATTTGGGTCGATTTTCAGATCATCGGATTATCCACTGAGAGATAGATACCGATTTTTATCGATATGTAGG
>NW_010968329.1:32005-36940 GCF_000463585.1 Tarenaya hassleriana | reverse complement strand
TTCGAGTTGACTTCTGAGTTACAGATCATCAATCGGACGATGTTAGTAATTTTGATCGATTTTCAGATCATCAGATTATCCACCAAGAGATATATACCGATTTTATCAATATGTAGGGATTCGGTCCATGTGTTGTCTCAATATGCTCATAACGTTTTGTTTATATATTAGATCTACGTGATTATGGTGTCTATGCATAGATATTAAATAAAGCTTTCTAGTGATTTAAAGAAAGATGTATTTTGACATGTTTTCTGGAAGTTATGAAGTTAATAATATTATCAGTCAACAATCGACCAACTCATCGGGCATGGATGGTTATTTGGCTCAAATTGTTGACCATTTGGCGATAGCTAGAGTTCGAGTTGACTTCTGAGTTACAGATCATCAATCGGACGATGTTAGTAATTTTGATCGATTTTCAGATCATCAGATTATCCACCAAGAGATATATACCGATTTTATCAATATGTAGGGATTCGGTCCATGTGTTGTCTCAATATGCTCATAACGTTTTGTTTATATATTAGATCTACGTGATTATGGTGTCTATGCATAGATATTAGATAAAGCTTTCTAGTGATATAAAGAAAGATGTATTTTGACATGTTTTCTGGAAGTTATGAAGTTAATAATATTATCAGTCAACAATCGACCAACTCATCGAGCATAGCTGGTTATTTGCCTCGAATTGTTGACCATATGTGATGGCTAGCAATTCGAGTTGACTTCTAACTTATCAGATCATCTACCGGATGATGCATAATAGTTTAGGTCGATTTTTAGATCATAGATATGTAGAGATTCCGTCAATGTGTTGTCTAAATATGCTCATAACGTTTTTCTCATATATTAGATATGCGTGATTATAATGTCTATGCGTAACTATTAGAAAACGTTTTCTAATAATATAAAGAAAGATTTTGTTGGACATGTTTTATGGAAGTTATAAAGTTAATAATATGATCAGTCAACAATCGACGAGTTCATCGGGCATGGATGGTTATTTGGCTCAAATTGTTGACCATATGGCGATAGCTAGCGATTTGAGTTGACTTCTAAGTTATCAGATCATCTACCGGATGATGCATAATAATTTGGGTCGATTTTCAGATCATCGGATTATCCACTGAGAGATAGATACCGATTTTTATCGATATGTAGGGATTCCGTCAATGTGTTGTCTAAATATGATCATAACTTTTTGTCCATATATTAGATCTGCGCGATTATAGTGTCTATGCATAGATATTAGAAAAAAGATTTCTAATGATATAAAAAAAAATTTATTTTGACATGTTTTTTGGAAGTTATGAAGTTAATAATATTATCAATCAACAATCGACCAACTTATCGGGCATGGCTGGTTATTTGCCTCGAATTGTTGACCATATGGCGATGGCTAGCAATTCGAGTTGACTTCTAACATCAGATCATCTACCGGATGATGCATAATAGTTTAGGTCGATTTTCAGATCATCGGATTATCCACCAGGAGATATATACCGATTTTTATCAATATGTAGAGATTCCGTCAATGTGTTGTCTAAATATGCTCATAACGTTTGGCGCATATATTAGATATGTGTGATTATAATGTCTATGCGTAGCTATTAGAAAAAGCTTTCTAATGACACAAAGAAAGATTTTGTTGGACATGGTTTATGGAAGTTATGAAAGTAATAATATGATTAGTCAATAATCGATGAGCTCATCGGGCATGGATGGTTATTTGGCTCAAATTGTTGACCATTTGGCGATGGCTAGAATTCTAGTTGACTTGTGAGTTACAGATCTTCTACCGGACGATGCTTATTAATTTGGATCGATTTTCATATCATATGGTTATCCAGCGAGAGATATATACAGATTTTTATCGATATTTAGGGATTCAGAACATGTGTTGTCTCAATATGCTCATAACGTTTTGCTCATATATTAGATATGCGTGATTATGGTGGCTATGCATAGATATTAGACTTTCTAATGATATAAAGAAAGATGTATTTACACATTTTTTCTGGAAGTTATGAAGTTAATAATATGATCAGTCAACAATCGACCAACTCATTGGGCATGACTGGTTATTTACCTCGAATTGTTGACCATATCGTGATGGCTAGCAATTCGAGTTGACTTCTAACTTATCAGATCATCTATCGGATGATGCATAGTAGTTTGGATCGATTTTCAGATCATCGGATTATCCAGCGAGAGATATATACCGAGTTTTATCGATATGTAGGGATTCCGTCAATGTGTGGTCTAAATATGCTCATAACTTTTTGCTCATATATTATATTTGCGCGATTATAGTATCTATGCGTAGCTATTAGAAAAGCTTTCTAATGATACAAAGAAAGATTTTGAGGGACATATTTTATGGAAGTAATGAAGTTAATAATATGATAAGTCAACAATCGACGAGCTCATCGGGCATGGATGGTTATTTGGCTCAAATTGTTGACCATTTGGCGATGGCTAGAATTCGAGTTGACTTATGAGTTACAGAGCATCTATCAGACGATGCTTAGTAATTTAGATCAATTTTCAGATCATCGGATTATCCACCGAGAGTTATATACCGATTTTTATCGATATGTAGAGATTCGGTCCATGTGTTGTGTCAATATGCTCATAATGTTTTGCTCATATATTAGATCTGCGCGATTATAATATCTATGCATAGATATTAGAAAAAGCTTTCTAATGATATAAAGAAAGATTTATTTTGACATGTTTTCTGGAAGTTATTAAGTTAATAGTATTATCTGTCAACAATCGACCAACTTATAGGGCATGGCTCGTTATTTGCCTCGAATTGTTGACCGTATGGCGATGGCTAGCAATTCAAGTTGACTTCTAACTTATCAGATCATCTACGGATGATGCATAATAGTTTTGGATCGATTTTCAGATCATCGGATTATCCAGCGAGAGATATATACCGAGTTTTATCGATATGTAGGGATTCCGTCAATGTCTAAATATGCTCATAACGTTTTGATCATATATTAGATTTGCGCGATTATAGTGTCTATGCAAAGCTATTAGAAAAGGTTTTCTAATGATATAAAGAAAGATTTATTTTGACACGTTTTGTAGAAGTTATGAAGTTAATAATATGATCAGTCAACAATCGACCAACTCATCGGGCATGGCTGATTATTTGCCTCGAAGTGTTGACCATATGGCGATGGCTAGCAATTCGAGTAGACTTCTAACTTATCAGATCAACTATCGGATGATGCATAGTATTTGGGTCGAATTCAGATCATCGGATTATCCACCGAGAGATATATATCGATTTTTATCGATATGTAGGGATTCGGTCCATGTGTTGTCTCAATATACTCATAACGTTTTGTTCATATATTAGATCTGCGCGATTATGATGTCTATGTGTAGCTATTAGAAAAGGCTTTCTAATGGTATCAAGAAAGAATTTTTTGGACACGTTTTGTGGAAGTTATGAAGTTAATAATTATGATCAGTCAACAATCGACCAACTCATCGGGTATTGCTGATTATTTGCCTCGAATTTTTGACCATATAGAGATGGCTAGAATTCGAGTTGACTTCTGAGTTACATATCATTTATAGGACGATGTTTAGTAATTTGGATCGATTTTCAGATCATCGGATTATCCACCAAGAGATATATACCGAGTTTAGTAATTTGGATTGATTTTCAGATAATCGGATTATCCACCAAGAGATATATACCGATTTTTATCAATATGTAGGGATTTGGTCCATGTGTTGTCTCAATATGCTCATAACGTTTTGTTCATATATTAGATCTACGTGATTATGGTGGCTATGCATAGATATTAGATAAATCTTTCTAATGATATAAAGAAAGATTTATTTTGACATTTTTTCTGGAAATTATGAAGTTAATAATATTATCAGTCAACAATCGACCAACTCATCGGGCATAGCTGGTTATTTGCCTCGAATTGTTGACCATATGGTGATGGCTAGCAATTCGAGTTGACTTCTAACTTATCAGATCATCTATCGGATGATGCATAGTAGTTTGGGTCGATTTTCAGATCATCGGATTATCCACCGAGAGATATATACCGATTTTTATCGATATGTAGGGATTCGGTCCATGTGTTGTCTCAATATACTCATAACGTTTTGTTCATATATTAGATCTGCGCGATTATGGTGTCTATGTGTAGTATTAGAAAAGGCTTTCTAATGGTATCAAGAAAGAATTTTTTGGACACGTTTTGTGGAAGTTATGAAGTTAATAATATGATCAGTCAACAATCGACTAAATCATCGGGCATGGATGGTTATTTGGCTCAAATTGTTGACCATTTGGCAATAGCTAGAATTCGAGTTGACTTCTGAGTTACAGATCATCTACGGATGATGCTTAGTAATTTGGATCGATTTTCAGATCATCGGATTATCCACCGAGAGATATATACCGATTTTTATCGATATGTAGGGATTCGGTCCATGTGTTGTCTCAATATGCTCATAACGTTTTGCTCATATATTAGATATGCGCGATTACTGTGTCTATGCATAGATATTAGAAATAGCTTTCTAATGATATAAAGAAAGATTTATTTTGACATATTTTCTGATAGTTATGAAGTTAATAATATTATTAGTCAACAATCGACCAACTCATCGGGCATGGATGGTTATTTGGCTCAAATTGTTGACCATTTGGCGATAGCTAGAATTCGAGTTGACTTCTGAGTTACAGATCATCTACGGATGATGCTTAGTAATTTGGATCGATTTTCAGATCATCGGATTATCCACCAAGAGATATATACCGATTTTTATCAATATGTAGGGATTCCGTCAAATTTGTCTAAATATGCTCATAACGTTTTGCTCATATATTAGATATGTGCGATTATGGTGTCTATTCGTAGCTATTAGAAAAGACTTTCTAATGGT
>NW_010968329.1:29134-30878 GCF_000463585.1 Tarenaya hassleriana | reverse complement strand
TCGATTTTCAGATCATCGGATTATCCACCGAGAGATATATACCGATTTTTATCGATATGTAGGGATTCGATCCATGTGTTGTCTCAATATATTCATAACGTTTTGTTCATATATTAGATCTGCCCGATTATGGTGTCTATGTGTAGCTATTAGAAAAGGCTTTCTAATGGTATCAAGAAAGAATTTTTTGGACACGTTTTGTGGAAGTTATGAAGTTAATAATATGGTCAGTCAACAATCGACCAACTCATCGGGCATGGATGGTTATTTGGCTCAAATTGTTGACCATTTGGCGATGGCTAGAATTGGACTGAGTTACAGATCATCTATCGGACGATGTTTAGTAATTTAGATCGATTTTCAGATCATCGAATTATCCACCGAGAGATTCTGAGTTACAGATCATCTATCGGACGATGTTTAGTAATTTAGATCGATTTTCAGATCATCGAATTATCCACCGAGAGATTTATACCGATTTTTATCGATATGTAGGGATTCAGTCCATGTGTTGTCTCAATATGCTCATAACGTTTTGCTCATATATTAGATCTGCGCGATTATAGTATCTATGCATAGATATTAGAAAAAGCTTTCTAATGATATAAAGAAAGATTTATTTTGACATGTTTTCTGGAAGTTATTAAGTTAATAGTATTATCAGTCAACAATCGACCAACTCATAGGGCATGGCTCGTTATTTGCCTCGAATTGTTGACCGTATGGCGATGGCTAGCAATTCAAGTTGACTTCTAACTTATCAGATCATCTACGGATGATGCATAATAGTTTGGGTCGATTTTTAGATCATCGGATTATCCACCGAGAGATATATACCGGTTTTTATCGATATGTATGGATTCTGTCAATGTGTTGTCTAAATATGCTCATAACATTTTGATCATATATTAGATTTGCGCGATTATAGTGTCTATGCAAAGCTATTAGAAAAGGTTTTCTAATGATATAAAGAAAGATTTATTCTGGAAGTTATGAAGTTAATAATATGATCAGTCAACAATCGACCAACTCATCGGGTATCGCTGATTATTTGCCTCGAATTGTTGACCATATGGCGATGGCTAGAATTGGAGTTGACTTCTGAGTTACAGATCATCTATCGGACGATGTTTAGTAATTTAGATCGATTTTCAGATCATCGGATTATCCACCGAGAGATATATACCGATTTTTATCGATATGTAGGGATTCAGTCCATGCGTTGCCTCAATATGCTCATAACGTTTTGCTCGTATATTAGATCTGCGCGATTACTGTGTCTATGCATAGATATTAGAAATAGCTTTCTAATGATATAAAAAAAGATTTATTTTGACATGTTTTCTGAAAGTTATGAAGTTAATAATATTATTAGTCAACAATCGACCAACTCATCGGGCATGGCTGGTTATTTGCCTCGAATTGTTGACCATATGGTGATGGCTAGCAATTCGAGTTGACTTCTAACTTATCAGATCATATATCGGATGATGCATAGTAGTTTGGGTCAATTTTCAGATCATCGGATTATCCACCAAGAGATATATACCGATTTTTATCAATATGTAGGGATTCCGTCAAATTTGTCTAAATATGCTCATAACGTTTTGCTCATATATTAGATCTGTGCGATTATTAAAAAAGACTTTCTAACGGTGTCAAGAAAGAATTTTTTGGACACGTTTTGTAGAAGTTATGAAGTTAATAATATGATCAGTCAACAATCGACCAACTCATCGGGCAT
>NW_010968329.1:26538-28217 GCF_000463585.1 Tarenaya hassleriana | reverse complement strand
TACCGATTTTTATCGATATGTAGGGATTCGGTCCATGTGTTGTCTCAATATGCTCATAACGTTTTGCTCATATATTAGATCTGTGCGATTATTAAAAAAGACTTTCTAACGGTGTCAAGAAAGAATTTTTTGGACACGTTTTGTGGAAGTTATGAAGTTAATAATATGTTCAGTCAACAATCGACGAGCTCATCGGGTATGGATGGTTATTTGGCTCAAATTGTTGACCATTTGGCGATAGCTAGAATTCGAGTTGACTTCTGAGTTACAGATTATCTATCGGACGATGTTTAGTAATTTAGATCGATTTTCAGATCATCGGATTATCCACCGAGAGATATGTACCGATTTTTATCGATATGTAGGGATTCAGTCCATGTGTTGTCTCAATATGCTCATAACGTTTTGCTCATATATTAGATCTGCGCGATTACTGTGTCTATGCATAGATATTAGAAATAGCTTTCTAATGATATAAAGAGAGATTTATTTTGACATGTTTTCTGAAAGTTATGAAGTTAATAATATTATTAGTCAACAATCGACCAACTCATCGGGCATGGCTGGTTATTTGCCTCGAATTGTTGACCATATGGTGATGGCTAGCAATTCGAGTTGACTTCTAACTTATCAGATCATCTATCGGATGATGCATAGTAGTTTGGGTCAATTTTCATATCATCGGATTATCCACCAAGAGATATATACCGATTTTTATCAATATGTAGGGATTCCGTCAAATTTGTCTAAATATGCTCATAACGTTTTGCTCATATATTAGATCTATGCGATTATGGTGTCTATTCGTAGCTATTAGAAAAGACTTTCTAATGGTGTCAAGAAAGAATTTTTTGGACACGTTTTGTAGAGGTTATGAAGTTAATAATATGATGAGTCAACAATCGACCACCTCATCGGGCATGGATGGTTATAGTCAACAATCGATTATAGTGTCTATGCAAAGCTATTAGAAAAAGTTTTCTAATGATATAAAGAAAGATGTATTTTGGCATATTTTCTGGAAGTTATGAAGTTAATAATATGATCAGTCAACAATCGACCAACTCATCGGGTATCGCTGATTATTTGCCTCAAATTGTTGACCATATGGCGATGGCTAGAATTGGAGTTGACTTCTGAGTTACAGATCATCTACGGACGATGTTTAGTAATTTAGATCGATTTTCAGATCATCGGATTATCCACCGAGAGATATATACCGATTTTTATCGATATGTAGGGATTCAGTCCATGCGTTGCCTCAATATGCTCATAACGTTTTGCTCATATATTAGATCTGCGCGATTACTGTGTCTATGCATAGATATTAGAAATCGCTTTCTAATGATATAAAGAAAGATTTATTTTGACATGTTTTCTGAAAGTTATGAAGTTAATAATATTATTAGTCAACAATCGACCAACTCATCGGGCATGGCTGGTTATTTGCCTCGAATTGTTGACCATATGGTGATGGCTAGCAATTCGAGTTGACTTCTAACTTATCAGATCATCTATCGGATGATGCATAGTAGTTTGGGTCAATTTTCAGATCATCGGATTATCCACCAAGAGATATATACCGATTTTTATCAATATGTAGGGATTCCGTCAAATTTGTCTAAATATGCTCATAACGTTTTGCTCATATATTAGATCTGTGCGATTATTGTGTCTAT
>NW_010968329.1:25500-25886 GCF_000463585.1 Tarenaya hassleriana | reverse complement strand
AGTCAACAATCGACCAACTCATCGGGCATGGCTGGTTATTTGCCTCGAATTGTTGACCATATGGTGATGGCTAGCAATTCGAGTTGACTTCTAACTTATCAGATCATCTATCGGATGATGCATAGTAGTTTGGGTCAATTTTCAGATCATCGGATTATCCACCGAGAGATATATACCGATTTTTATCGATATGTAGGGATTCAGTCCATGTGTTGTCTCAATATGCTCATAACGTTTTGCTCATATATTAGATCTGCGCGACTACTGTGTCTATGCATAGATATTAGAAATAGTTTTCTAATGATATAAAGAAATATTTATTTTGACATGTTTTCTGAAAGTTATGAAGTTAATAATATTATTAGTCAACAATCGACCAACTCATC
>NW_010968329.1:13160-14880 GCF_000463585.1 Tarenaya hassleriana | reverse complement strand
ATAGCTAGAATTCGAGTTGACTTCTGAGTTACAGATCATCTATCGGACGATGTTTAGTAATTTAGATTGATTTTCAGATCATCGGATTATCCACCGAGAGATATATACCGATTTTTATCGATATGTAGGGATTCGGTCCATGTGTTGTCTCAATATGCTCATAACGTTTTGCTCATATATTAGATATGCGCGATCACAATGTCTATGCATAGATATTAGAAATAGCTTTCTAATGATATAAAGAAAGATTTATTTTGATATGTTTTCTGAAAGTTATGAAGTTAATAATATTATTAGTCAACAATCGACCAACTCATCGTACATGGCTGGTTATTTGCCTCGAATTGTTGACCATATGGTGATGGCTAGCAATTCGAGTTGACTTCTAACTTATCAGATCATCTATCGGATGATGCATAGTAGTTTGGGTCAATTTTCAGATCATCGGATTATCCACCAAGAGATATATACCGATTTTTATCAATATGTAGGGATTCCGTCAAATTTGTCTAAATATGCTCATAACGTTTTGCTCATATATTAGATCTGTGCGATTATGGTGTCTATTCGTAGCTATTAGAAAAGACTTTCTAATGGTGTCAAGAAACAATCGACCACTTCATCGGGCATGGATGGTTATTTGGTTCAAATTGTTGACCATTTGGCGATGGCTAGAATTCGAGTTGACTTCTGAGTTACAGATCATCTATCGGACGATGTTTAGTAATTTAGATCGATTTTCAGATCATCGGATTATCCACCAAGAGATATATACCGATTTTTATCAATATGTAAGGATTCCGTCAAATTTGTCTAAATATGCTTATAACGTTTTGCTCATATATTAGATCTACGCGATTATGGTGTCTATTCGTAGCTATTAGAAAAGACTTTCTAATGGTGTCAAGAAAGAATTTTTTGGACATGTTTTGTGGAAGTTATGAAGTTAATAATATGATCAGTCAACAATCGACCAACTCATCAGGCATGGATGGTTATTTGGCTCAAATTGTTGACCATTTGGCGATAGCTACAATTGGAGTTGACTTCTGAGTTACAGATCATCTATCGGATGATGCATAGTAGTTTGGGTCAATTTTCAGATCATCGGATTATCCACCATGAGATATATACCGATTTTTATCAATATGTAGGGATTCCGTCAAATTTGTCTAAATATGCTCATAACGTTTTGTTCATATATTAGGTCTATGCGATTATGGTGTCTATGTGTAGCTATTAGAAAAGGCTTTCTAATGGTATCAAGAAAGAATTTTTGGACACGTTTTGTGGAAGTTATGAAGTTAATAATATGATCAGTCAACAATCGACCAAGCTCATCGGGCATGGATGGTTATTTGGCTCAAATTGTTGACCATTTGGCGATAGCTAGAATTCGAGTTGACTTCTGAGTTACAGATCATCTACGGATGATGCTTAGTAATTTGGATCGATTTTCAGATCATCGGATTATCCACCAAGAGATATATACCGATTTTTATCAATATGTAGGGATTCCGTCAAATTTGTCTAAATATGCTCATAACGTTTTGTTCATATATTAGGTCTATGCGATTATGGTGTCTATGTGTAGCTATTAGAAAAGGCTTTCTAATGGTATCAAGAAAGAATTTTTTGGACACGTTTTGTAGAAGTTATGAAGTTAATAATATGATCAGTCAACAATCGACCACCTCATCGGGCATGGATGGTTATTTGG
>NW_010968329.1:11990-12582 GCF_000463585.1 Tarenaya hassleriana | reverse complement strand
ATGTTTAGTAATTTAGATCGATTTTCAGATCATCGGATTATCCACGAAAGATATATACCGATTTTTATCGATATGTAGGGATTCGATCCATATGTTGTCTCAATATACTCATAACGTTTTGTTCATATATTAGATCTGCGCGATTATGGTGTCTATGTGTAGCTATTAGAAAAGACTTTCTAATGGTATGAAGAAAGAATTTTTTGGACACGTTTTGTGGAAGTTATGAAGTTAATAATATGATTAGTCAACAATCGACCAACTCATCGGGCATGGATGGTTATTTGGCCCAAATTGTTGACCATTTGGCGATAGCTAGAATTCGATTTGACTTCTGAGTTACAGATCATCTACGTTGACTAATCATATTATTAACTTCATAACTTCCACAAAACGTGTCCAAAAAATTCTTTCTTCATACCATTAGAAAGTCTTTTCTAATAGCTACACATAGACACCATAATCGCGCAGATCTAATATATGAACAAAACGTTATGAGTATATTGAGACAACATATGGACCGAATCCCTACATATCGATAAAAATCGGTATATATCTTTCGTGGATACTCCGATGATCTGAAAATCGATCT
>NW_010968329.1:0-2340 GCF_000463585.1 Tarenaya hassleriana | reverse complement strand
ACCGATTTTTATCGATATGTAGGGATTCGGTCCATGTGTTGTCTCAATATACTCATAACGTTTTGCTCATATATTAGATCTGCGCGATTACTGTGTCTATTCATAGATATTAGAAATAGCTTTCTAATGATATAAAGAAAGATTTATTTTGACATGTTTAAAAATCGGTATATATCTCTCGGTGGATAATCCGATGATCTGAAAATCGATCTAAATTACTAAACATCGTCCGATAGATGATCTGTAACTCAGAAGTCAACTCGAATTCTAGCCATCGCCAAATGGTCAACAATTTAAGCCAAATAACCATCCATGCCCGATGAGGTGGTCGATTGTTGACATCGGATTATCCACCAAGAGATATATACCGATTTTTATCAATATGTAGGGATTCCGTCAAATTTGTCTAAATATGCTCATAACGTTTTGCTCATATATTAGATCTGTACGATTATGGGGTCTATTCGTAGCTATTAGAAAAGACTTTCTAATGGTGTCAAGAAAGAATTTTTTGGACACGTTTTGTAGAAGTTATGAAGTTGTGTATTTGTAGCTATTAGAAAAGACTTTCTAATGGTGTCAAGAAAGAATTTTTTGGACACGTTTTGTGGAAGTTATGAAGTTAATAATATGATTAGTCAACAATCGACGAGCTCATCGGGCATGGATGGTTATTTGGCTCAAATTGTTGACCATTTGGCGATGGCTAGAATTCGAGTTGACTTCTGAGTTACAGATCATCTATCGGACGATGTTTAGTAATTTAGATCGATTTTCAGATCATCGGATTATCCACCGAGAGATATATACCGATTTTTATCGATATGTAGGGATTCGGTCCATGTGTTGTCTCAATATGCTCATAACGTTTTGCTCATATATTAGATCTGCGCGATTACTGTGTCTATGCATAGATATTAGAAATAGCTTTCTAATGATATAAAAAAGATTTATTTTGACATGTTTTCTGAAAGTTATGAAGTTAATAATATTATTAGTCAACAATCGACCAACTCATCGGGCATGGCTGGTTATTCGCCTCTAATTGTTGACCATATGGTGATGGCTAGCAATTCGAGTTGACTTCTAACTTATCAGATCATCTATCGGATGATGCATAGTAGTTTGGGTCAATTTTCAGATCATCGGATTATCCACCGAGAGATATATACCGATTTTTATCGATATGTAGGGATTCGGTCCATGTGTTGTCTCAATATACTCATAACGTTTTGTTCATATATTAGATCTGCGCGATTATGGTGTCTATGGGTAGCTATTAGAAAAGGCTTTCTAATGGTATCAAGAAAGAATTTTTGGACACGTTTTGTGGAAGTTATGAAGTTAATAATATCATCAGTCAACAATCGACCAACTCATCGGGCATGACTGGTTATTTGCCTCGAATTGTTGACCATATGGTGATGGCTAGCAATTCGAGTTGACTTCTAACTTATCAGATCATCTATCGGATGATGCATAGTAGTTTGGGTCAATTTTCAGATCATCGGATTATCCACCAAGAGATATATACCGAATTTTATCAATATGTAGGAATTCCATCAAATTTGTCTAAATATGCTCATAACGTTTTTGCTCATATATTAGATCTGTGCGATTATGGTGTCTATTCGTAGCTATTAGAAAAGACTTTCTAATGGTGTCAAGAAAGAATTTTTTGGACACGTTTTGTAGAAGTTATGAAGTTAATAACATGATAAATCAACAATCGACCACCTCATTGGGCATAGATGGTTATTTGGCTCAAATTGTTGACCATTTGGCGATGGCTAGAATTCGAATTGACTTCTGAGTTACAGATCATCTATCGGACGATGTTTAGTAATTTAGATCGATTTTCAGATTATCGGATTATCCACCAAGAGATATATACCGATTTTTATCAATATGTAGGGATTCTGTCAAATTTGTCTAAATATGCTCATAACGTTTTGCTCATATATTAGATCTGTGCGATTATGGTGTCTCTTCGTAGCTATTAGAAAAGACTTTCTAATGGTGTCAAGAAAGAATTTTTTGGACACGTTTTGTAGAAGTTATGAAGTTAATAATATGATCAGTCAACAATCGACCACCTCATCGGGCATGGATGGTTATTTGGCTCAAATTGTTGACCATTTGGCGATCTAGAATTCGAGTTGACTTCTGAGTTATAGATCATCTATCGGACGATGTTTAGTAATTTAGATCGATTTTCAGATCATCGGATTATCCACCGAAAGATATATACCGATTTTTATCGATATGTAGGGATTCGATCCATATGTTGTCTCAATATACTCATAACGTTTTGTTCATATATTAGATCTGCGCGATTAT
>NW_010968328.1:0-474 GCF_000463585.1 Tarenaya hassleriana | reverse complement strand
GGGATAGATCATTGCAATTGTTGGTCTTCAACGAGGAATTCCTAGTAAGCGCGAGTCATCAGCTCGCGTTGACTACGTCCCTGCCCTTTGTACACACCGCCCGTCGCTCCTACCGATTGAATGATCCGGTGAAGTGTTCGGATCGCGGCGACGTGGGTGGTTCGCCGCCCGCGACGTCGCGAGAAGTCCACTAAACCTTATCATTTAGAGGAAGGAGAAGTCGTAACAAGGTTTCCGTAGGTGAACCTGCGGAAGGATCATTGTCGAACCTTAATCCGAAAAGGAATAACTCGTGAACGCGTAATCACACATGCGGTGCGTGGGGACTTTAACCGGTTGTCACGCTCGCCTAGTCCGTCCGTAGGGTCATGTGCAATCAAATGAGTGCACACTCATTAGGCTGTACGTGGTTCTGTCGAAAATTCACAAAACCCCGGCGCAGAAAGCGTCAAGGACCATTCAACGAAACAGCTC
>NW_010968327.1:0-474 GCF_000463585.1 Tarenaya hassleriana | reverse complement strand
GAATTCGTATCACACAGTCATTCTCGACGGCGTATTCAATAGGTTGCATGATGAGCATCGGTTATTCCTTAAAGTAATGAGTTTTCACATCGTTTTCTGTTTCTGGGACATTTTTGAAGTTAAACATAGACGTCTGGATTGTTCATGGAAAGGAAAAAAATTCAGGCAGCGTCTTAGCTGGCAAGGATTGGAACATTCTCGAAGTATATATGTGACGATCCGATGTTGACGAATCAATCAGTAAGAGAGTCACATATGATGTTTTGGATTGCATATAAAACTGGTAATATGTATTATGTGTAAATGACGTTCAAGAAACAACATGAAATATTTTCATCAGAATTGTTCCAAGTAATTTTAGTTCACATATTTGATTTGCAAATTAAAATTTTAGTTTATGTAAATGACGATCTCTATTTTTGTTATATTTAAATTTCAATCAAATCTCAAATAATCATATGATGTTATATATAT
>NW_010968326.1:0-474 GCF_000463585.1 Tarenaya hassleriana | reverse complement strand
CTTCGTTAAATTTTTCTAATGTAAATGACATTGAAAAAACAAAACAGACAGCTGAAGTTGCCAAAAGACAAGCACGTGTGCGAGAAGCACCATTCCCAGAAAATGCCGCAAATATCCAATTAGCAGAAGCAAGGATGCACGAGTTGAAAGCGAATATGTCAGTTTTTGGTAAAGAAGAGTGCTGTTGTTGAAGCTAATCAACACAAATTGTCTTTCCAAAAGGTGATAATTGTTTTCATTATTAACCGCTAACTAAAATTCAATGAATGTGAATTTTTTGCAAGGATCGGAATGAGAAGTATCACTCAATAAAGTAAAGAGAGAAATTGGTAAGGAGGTGAGATTTCTTCAAGATTACATAACTCATTCCAAATTCAATGGGTAAATTCATGTTTTTCTCTTCAATTACAAGTGGATGTGAGTTACATATTACAACTGTATCTCTGTTTCTGACTTCGATTTTGAAAAAAAAAA
>NW_010968325.1:0-474 GCF_000463585.1 Tarenaya hassleriana | reverse complement strand
TATTAACAACTCTCGCGTAAGGTACAGTAGGTTCTCTCTCTTTCACCGAACATACTCAATCGGATCTAGTGGTTCTTCTTCATTTTTCATTGGGTTTTTATTTTTTTGCATAGATCTCAATTTCGTTCGAACAGATTTTTTTTGTACTGTAGGTTTTGTTCTTCTTCGATTTTTTAATGGAATTTATCTTGGTTTTGTTCTATATTTATATTTAATGAGTATAATATATAGCACCAAGTGCTCGAAAGAGATATCTAAATCATGTGTGTTTGATATTTTGGGCCAAAAGTCAATGCTCATGTCTCTCTATGTCTTGCAGATGAATTCATCTGAACCAGTGGATTTGATGAATACTGATGGACAAGGTACAAATATTACAGTTGAGTTTGTCACTCAAGACAAAGAAGCTTCTAAAAAAAAACGGAAAAGGTTAACATCTGAGGTATGGGACCATTTTACTAGAATTAGTTTCAC
>NW_010968324.1:0-474 GCF_000463585.1 Tarenaya hassleriana | reverse complement strand
CAAAAATTTAATAAACCCTAGAACCATGCTTCTATGAATCGTAGAAATGTTAGAACGCTTATCTCAATCGATCCGGGGCCTATATCAATTGAAGAATTCGTCTGATTGCGAAAGGGAGGAAGAATATCGCGCCCTCTACACGTATCCACATCTTGGGATGGATTCCAACGGTTGGAACTTGTCTGTTAGGACCCGAATCTGCTATTCGGTTTTTTGCTTTGAGAAAAAGAGACTTCAATCACTTTTCAAACCTCTTGGATCTCACAAAAATTCTGTAGAAAAGTTATCAAGTCGGCTCTCTCCCTTAGAGTTTTTAATCTCTTTCTTATAAAGTGATTCAACCCTAATTTCGGTTTAATATTGAAAAAACCTGAAAGCCGGAACGGACGGTCCAGAAATGCACATGGACCGTTTGTTCCAGTACGTAGAACGGACGGTCTGCCATTAGTGGACCGTCTGTTCCAGACCTTCTGG
>NW_010968323.1:28823-29473 GCF_000463585.1 Tarenaya hassleriana | reverse complement strand
TGTTTGAACGCACTCTAAACGTGTTTGGATGCACTCTAAGTATGGTTGGATACACTCTAAACATGTTTCTACGCACTCTTAAAATATTTCGATGCTCTCTAAATATGTTTGGATGCACTCTAAGTATGTTTTGACGCACTTTAAACATATTTGGATGCACTCTAAATGTGTTTGGACGTACTCTAAACGTGATTTGGTGCACTTAAAACATGTTTAGACGATTTCTAAACATGTTCCGACGCACTCTAAAAGTGTTTTAATTCACTCTAAACATGTTTGGATGCACTCTAAACATGTTTAGATGAACTCTAAACATGTTTCGACGCACTCTAAATATCATTCGACGCACTCTAAAAATTTTTAATGCACTCTAAACATGTTTGGATGCACTCTTAGTATGTTTTGACGCACTTTAAACAAGTTTGGATGCAATCTAAGTATGTTACGACGTGCTCTAAAAATGTTTCGACGAACTCTAAACATCTTTTATTGCACTCTAAACATGTTTCAACGACTCTAAAAAAGTTTTAATGCACTCTAAACATGTTTGGATGCACTCTAAACATGTTTGGATGCATTCGAAACATGTTTAGATGAACTCTAAACATGTTTCGAGGCACTCTAAATATGGTTCGACGCACTCTAAAAAT
>NW_010968323.1:27526-28592 GCF_000463585.1 Tarenaya hassleriana | reverse complement strand
TGTTTCGACGCACTTTAAACATGTTTTGATGCACTCTACACATGTTTTGATGCACTCTAAAAGTTTTTGGACGCACTCTATACGTGTTTCGACGCACTCTAAGTATGTTTGGATGCATTCTAAACATGTTTCGACACATTCTAAAAATATTTCGATGCACTCTAAAAATGTTTGGATGCTCTCTAAAAGTGTTTGGACGTATCTAAACGTGTTTGGACGCATTCTAAACGTGTCAGAACGCACTCTAATCATGTTTGGATGCACTCTAAGTATGTTTGGATGCACTCTAAACATGTTCCGACGCACTCTTAAAATATTTCGATGCTCTGTAAATATGTTTGGATGCACTCTAAGTATGTTTTCACGCACTTTAAACATGTTTTGATGCACTCTAAATATGTTTGGGCGTACTCTAAATGTGATTTGGTGCACTCAAAACATGTTTAGACGAACTCTAAACATGTTTCGAGTCACTCTAAATATGGTTCGACACTCTAAAAAATTTTTAATGCACTCTAAACATGTTTGGATGCACTCTAAACATGTTTGGATGCACTCTAAACATGTTTGGATGCACTCTAAACATGTTTGGATGCATTCGAAACATGTTTAGATGAACTCTAAACATGGTTCGACACACTCTAAAAATGTTTTAATGCCTTCTAAACATGTTTGGATGCACTCTTAGTATGTTTTGACGCACTTTAAACAAGTTTGGATGCGCTATAAATATGTTTCGTCGTGCTCTAAACATTTTTCGACGAACTCTAAACATCTTTTATTGCACTTTAAACATGTTTCGACGCACTTTAAACATGTTTTGACGCACTCTAAAAGTGTTTTAATGCACTCTAAACATGTTTGGATGCACTCTTAGTATGTTTTGACGCACTTTAAACAAGTTTGGATGCACTCTAAATATGTTGCGACGTGCAGTAAACATGTTTCGACGAACTCTAAACATCTTTTATTGCACTCTAAACATGTTTCAACGCACTCTAAAAAAGTTTTAATGCACTCTAAACATGTTTAGATGCACTCTAAACATGTTTGGATGCACTCTAAA
>NW_010968323.1:19947-21986 GCF_000463585.1 Tarenaya hassleriana | reverse complement strand
TTCTATTTGGACAGCAAGATGCAAAAGATCATGTAAATCATGGTAAACTTGCCTTTCTACCTTTCTAGCAACTCGGTCTTGAAGTCCGTCCAAGAATTGAGCCATGACGGTTTCATCATCCTCTTCTATTTCCAGTCGGCTCCTTAGATGTTCAAACTCCTCAAAGTAATCTTCAACCGATCTGTTCCCCTGCGCCAACTTACGATATCGTCTATGTAAATCCCTATGGAAATGTGGTGGAACATACCTCTTTCTCATGAGATGTTTCATTTCTCTCCAAGAGATTATTGGATCATATTGAGAACGTCTCCTTTCGGCTACTTCTCGATCCCACCATGTAAGTGCATTGTCCGTGAGTTGAGCGGCCGCGTATTGGACCTTCCTCTGTTCGGTATATGTATAGCAATCGAAAATATTCTCCATCCGCCTCTCCCAATCGAGATAAGCTTCAGGGTTAACTTTACCAGCAAAAGTAGGAGGTTTGAGTTTCAAATCTGTACCTTGGTGCCTTGGAGCTCTTTGTGGTCTCCTAGGCACGTCATCTTCATCACTTTCCTCCTCAATTTGCCTTTGGTGCCTATTGTTTCTTCTCCTTCTATTCTGAACAGAATTATCAGATTCATCGCCACCTTCTTCACGAGCCCTCTGATTTTGCACCCTTCGTGGTTGAGCATCCGGTGGATCCGGATCAGGATTTTCATTGTTGGGCCGCACATTGAACCTAATGGGATGCATTCTTCGTGGTGCCTCTTCTAAACGTGTTAAACGTTCATCTAGGCGTTGTAGAACTTGCAGAATTGCAGCTTGAGTGTCTTCTGCATTTTCAGCCCTATCTTTCTAACACAACTCACACACAGATTAGAAACGACAGGAACTAAATCGAATAAGATAGTGTTACCTTGCGTGTGGCCTTGAACCGGGCTCTCATACCAAAGATGATATAAGCACGGGTCTGTTGGTGTTATGACGTCCTTGTATTGACTGCTATGGAAAGCCTAAGGGCTGCTCTCCACTGTATTAAGTCAAAACGAAGCTTAAGGAAGAAAACAGAAGCAAACAGGCCAAAGGGCTCTCGTTTAGCTTCCAGGGAACGTGAATGGGTAAGGGGAGGCGAGGGACACCACAAAGAGTGTGAAAGCTCTTTGATACAGTCCAAAACTCGAACCCTAATGCAAGAATGCAAGAGAGAAGGAGTTAGAACAGATTTCTCAGCAAAGGAGAAAGAAAAACTTCCAGATTCTTATTATTCAAGTATGTCTTCTGCAGAATACATGAGCAAGCTTTTATAATGACCAAGCTTGTTTATTCTTAAGGAAAACTCGAAAATTAGGTAAAGAAATAGGAGAAAATCTGTCCTAGCCGTTGGACACATCAGAAGCAAAGGAAAAAGGAAAGAAAGTAAAGGAAATAAGGAAAAGGAAAGAAACAAGTCTCCTCCTAGCTGTTGAAACGAATAAGGAAAGTGCCATTTGTGTTGATCCTCTTCCTTTCTTCTCCTAGGTGGTCTTGAAAAGGAAATTTCGTGCTCCACATGAAGAGAATCATCTGATCTTGGTTTAGTTTGGTTTAATCTCCGGTTTTCGCTGATTTTGGCTGGATAATGCAAATGCTCTTGGTTTCTCCAATTAGCGCCGGTTCTTGATCTCCTTTGCAAGAATAAGTGTTGTATTCTCCAATCCACTCCTCTAGCAGCCCTCCTATGATGTTGGAGACGAATTGATTTGTCTTTGTGCGAAAACTCCTTGCCCTTGATCTTGTAAGCGGTGGTTCCGACATCATTGGCATTGTCACGTCTTCGGTTGCCTCTTCTTCATTAGTTTCTCCTTGGCAGCATCCCCATCCTCTTTAGGATCGATGTCCTCATCACGAACTCTACCTTGAGAAGGTTTTGTCCCCAAAACAGATTCACCTACATCAAAAGGAGACAAGTCAGTGATATTAAATGTAGAAGATACGTTATACTCACCGGGAAGCTCCAAGCGGTAGGCGTTGTCATTGATCTTCTCAAGGATGCGAAATGGGCCATCTCCTCGTGGTGC
>NW_010968323.1:17226-17780 GCF_000463585.1 Tarenaya hassleriana | reverse complement strand
TTGGATGCACCCTTAGTATGTTTTGACACACTTTAAACAAGTTTGGATGCGCTCTAAATATGTTTCGACATGCTCTAAACATGTTTCGACGAACTCTAAACATCTTTTATTGCACTCTAAACATGTTTCAACGCACTCTAAAAAAGTTTTAATGCACTCTAAACATGTTTGGATGCACTCTAAACATGTTTAATGCACTCTAAACATGTTTGGATGCACTCTTAGTACATTTTTGACGCACTTTAAACAAGTTTGGATGCACTCTATACGTGTTTCGACGCACTCTAAATATGTTTGGATGCACTCTAAGTATGTTTGGATGCACTCTAAACATGTTTCGACGCACTCTTAAAATATTTCGATGCTCTCTAAATATGTTTCGATGCACCCTAAGTATGTTTTGACGCACTTTAAACATGTTTGGATGCACTCTAAATATGTTTGGACACACTCTAAACGTGATTTGGTGCACTCAAAACATGTTTAGACGAACTCTAAACATGTTTCGACGCACTCTAAAAGTGTTTTAATGCACTCTAAACATGTTTGGATGC
>NW_010968323.1:16369-16648 GCF_000463585.1 Tarenaya hassleriana | reverse complement strand
AGAGTGCATCCAAACTTGTTTAAAGTGCGTCAAAACATAGTAAGAGTGCATACAAACATGTTTAAAGTGCATTAAAACATTTTTAGAGTGCGTCGAACCATGTTTAGAGTTCATCTAAACATGTTTAGAGTGCATCCAAACATGTTTAGAGCACGTCGAAACATATTTAGAGTGCATCCAAACTTGTTTAAAGTGCGTCAAAACATACTAAGAATGCATCCAAACATGTTTAGAGTGCATCCAAACATGTTTAGAGTGCATCCAAACATGTTTAGAGTG
>NW_010968323.1:14610-15991 GCF_000463585.1 Tarenaya hassleriana | reverse complement strand
ATGGTTCGACGCACTCTAAAAATGTTTTCATGCATTCTAAACATGTTTGGATGCACTCTAAACATGTTTAGATGAACTCTAAACATGTTTCGACGCACTCTTAAAATATTTCGATGCTCTGTCACTATGTTTGGATGCACTCTAAGTATGTTTTGACGCACTTTAAACATGTTTTGATGCACTCTAAATATGTTTGGACGTACTCTAAATGTGATTTGGTGCACTCAAAACATGTTTAGACGCACTCTAAACATGTTTCGACGCACTCTAAAAGTGTTTTAATGCACTCTAAACATGTTTGGATGCACTCGAAACATGTTTAGACGAACTCTAATTATGTTTCGAGGCACTCTAAATATGGTTCGACGCACTCTAAAAATGTTTTAATGCATTCTAAAAAAGTTTTAATGCACTCTAAACATGTTTGGATGCACTCTAAACATGTTTGGATGCATTCGAAACATGTTTAGATTTCATCTAAACATGTTTCGAGGCACTCTAAATATGGTTCGACGCACTCTAAAAATATTTTGATGCACTCTACACATGTTTTGATGCACTCTAAACATGTTTAGATGTACTCTAAAAGTGTTTGGACGCACTGTATACGTGTTTCGACGCACTCTAAGTATGTTTGGATGCATTCTAAACATGTTTCGACACATTCTAAAAATATTTCGATGCACTCTAAAAATGTTTGGATGCTCTCTAAAAGTGTTTGGACGTATCTAAACGTGTTTGGACGCACTCTAAACGTGTCAGAACGCACTCTAATCTTGTTTGAATGCACTCTAAGTATGTTTGGATGCACTCTAAACATGTTTCGACGCACTCTTAAAATATTTCGATGCTCTGTCACTATGTTTGGATGCACTCTAAGTATGTTTTGACGCACTTTAAACATGTTTTGATGCACTCTAAATATGTTTGGACGTACTCTAAACGTGATTTGGTGCACTCAAAACATGTTTACACGAACTCTAAATATGTTTCGACGCACTCTAACAGTATTTTAATGCACTCTAAACATGTTTGGATGCCCTATAAACATGTTTGGATGCCCTCTAAACATGTTTAGACGAACTCTAGACATGTTTCGAGTCACTCTAAATATGGTTCGACACTCTAAAAAATTTGTAATGCACTCTAAACATGTTTGGATGCACTCTTAGTACATTTTGACGCACTTTAAACAAGTTTGGATGCACTCTAAATATGTTTCGACGTGCTCTAAACATGTTTCGACGAACTCTAAACATCTTTTATTGTACTTTAAACATGTTTCGACGCACTTTAAACATGTTTTGATGCACTCTAAAAGTGTTTTAATGCACTCTAAACATGTTTGGATGCACTCTAAACATGTTTCAACGCACTCTAA
>NW_010968323.1:13590-14132 GCF_000463585.1 Tarenaya hassleriana | reverse complement strand
AAAACATGTTTAGACGAACTCTAAACATTTTCCGACGCACTCTAAACATATTTGGATGCACTCTAAACATGTTTGGATGCACTCTAAATATGTTTCGACGAACTCTAAACATCTTTTATTGCACTCTAAACATGTTTCAATGCACTTTAAACATGCTTTGATGCACTCTAAAAATGTTTTGATGCACTCTAAACATGTTTGGATGCACTCTAAAAGTGCTTGGACGCACTCTATACGTGTTTCGACGCACTCTAAGTATGTTTGGATGCACTCTAATTATGTTTCGACACATTCTAAAAATATTTTGATGCGCTCTAAACATGTTTGGATGGTCTCTAAAAGTGTTTGGACGCATCTAAACGTGTTTGGACGCACTCTAAACGTGTTTGAACGCACTCTAAACTTGTTTGGATGCACTCTAAGTATGTTTGGATGCACTCTAAACATGTTTAGATGAACTCTAAACATGGTTCGACGCACTCTAAAAATGTTTTAATGCACTCTAAACATGTTTGGATGCATTCTTAGTATGTTTTGACGCA
>NW_010968323.1:4623-13331 GCF_000463585.1 Tarenaya hassleriana | reverse complement strand
GACGCACTCTAAAAATGTTTTAATGCACTTTAAACATGTTTGTATGCACTCTTACTATGTTTTGACGCACTTTAAACAAGTTTGGATGCACTCTAAATATGTCTCGTCGTGCTCTAAACATGTTTGGATGCACTCTAAACAAGTTTAGAGTTCGTCTACACATGTTTCGACGCACTCTAAATATGGTTTGACGCACTCTAAAAATGTTTTAATGCACTCTAAATGTGTTTGGATGCACTCTTAGTATGTTTTGACGCACTTTAAACAAGTTTGGATGCACTCTTAGTATGTTTCGACGTGCTCTAAACATATTTCGACGAACTCCAAACATCTTTTATTGCACTCTAAACATCTTTCGACACACTCTAAAAATGTTTTAATGCATTGTAAACATGTTTGGATGCACTCGAAACATGTTTAGACGAACTCTAAACATGTTTCGAGGCACTCTAAATATGGTTCGACGCACTCTAAAAATGTTTTAATGCATTCTAAACATGTTTGGATGCACTCTTAGTATGTTTTGACGCACTTTAAGCAAGTTTGGATGCGCTCTAAATATGTTTCGACGTGCTCTAAACATGTTTCGACGAACTCTAAACATCTTTTATTGCACTCTAAACATGTTTCGATCCATTTTAAACATGTTTTGACGCACTCTAAAAATGTTTTGATGCACTCTAAACATGTTTGGATGCACTCTAAAAGTGCTTGGACGTACTCTATACGTGTTTCGATGCACTCTAAGTATGTTTCGATGCACTCTAAACATGTTTCGACCCATTATAAAAATATTTCGATGCACTCTAAACATGTTTGGATGCTCTCTAAAAGTGTTTGGACGTATCTAAACGTGTTTGGACGCACTCTCTAAAAGTGTTTGGCCGTATCTAAACGTGTTTGGACGCACTCTAAACGTGTTTGAACGCACTCTGAACGTGTTTGGATGCACTCTAAGTATGTTTGGATGCACTCTAAACATGTTTGGACGCACTCTTAAAATATTTCGATGCTCTGTAAATATGTTTGGATGCACTCTAAGTATGTTTTGACGCACTTTAAACATATTTGGATGCACTCTAAATGTGTTTGGACGTACTCTAAACGTTATTTGGTGCACTCAAAACATGTTTAGAGTTCTCTAAACATGTTCCGACTAACTCTAAATATCTTTTATTGCACTTTAATCATGTTTCCACGCACTCTAAAAAAGTTTTCATGCACTGTAAACATGTTTGGATGCACTCTAAACATGTTTAGATGAACTCTAAACATGTTTCGACGTACTCTAAATGTGGTTCGACGCACTCTAAAAATATTTTATTGCACTCTAAACATGTTTGGATGCATTCTTAGTATGTTTTGACGCACTTTAAACAAGTTTGGATGCGCTCAAAATATGTTTCAACGTGCTCTAAACATGTTTCGACGAAATCTAAACATCTTTCATTGAACTCTAAACATGTTTCGACGCACTTTAAACATGTTTTGATGCACTCTAAAAATGTTTGGATGCACTCTAAACATGTTTGGATGCACTCTAAAAGTGCTTGGACGCACTCTATACGTGTTTCGACGCACTCTAAGTATGTTTGGATGCACTCTAAACATGTTTCGACACATTCTAAAAATATTTCGATGCACTCTAAATATGTTTGGATGCTCTCTAAAAGTGTTTGGACGCATCTAAACGTTTTTGGACGCACTCTAAACGTGTTTGAACGCACTCTAAACGTGTTTGGATGCACTCTAAGTATGTTTGGATGCACTCTAAACATGTTTCGACGAACTCTTAAAATATTTCGATGCTCTCTAAATATGTTTGGATGCACTCTAATTATGTTTTGACGCACTTTAAACATATTTGGATGCACTCTAAATGTGTTTGGACGTACTCTAAACGTGATTTGGTGCACTCAAAACATGTTTAGACGAACTCTAAGCATGTTCTGACGCACTCTAAACATGTTTGGATGCACTCTAAACATGTTTAGATGAACTCTAAACATGTTTCGACGCACTCTAAATATGGTTTGACGCACTCTAAAAATGTTTTAATGCACTCTAAACATGTTTGGATGCACTCTTAGTATATTTTGACGCACTTTAAACAAGTTTGGATGCGCTCTAAATATGTTTCGTCGTACTCTAAACATGTTTCGACGCACTATAAACATGTTTTGACGCACTCTAAAAATGTTTTGATGCACTCTAAACATGTTTGGATGCACTTTAAAAGTGTTTGAACGCACTGTATGCGTGTTTCGACGCACTCTAAATATGTTTGGATGCACTCTAAGTATGTTTGGATGCACTCTAAAGATGTTTCGACACATTCTAAAAATATTTCGATGCACTCTAAAAATGTTTGGATGCTCTCTAAAAGTGTTTGGACGTATCTAAATCTAAACATGTTTAGATGAACTCTAAACATGTTTCGACGCACTCTAAATATCGTTCGACGCACTCTAAAAATGTTTTAGTGCACTCTAAATATGTTTGGATGCACTCTTAGTACATTTTGACGCACTTTAAACAAGTTTGGATGCACTCTAAATATGTTGCGACGTGCAGTAAACATGTTTCGACGAACTCTAAACATCTTTTATTGCACTTTAAACATGTTTCGACGCACTTTAAACATGTTTTGACGCACTCTAAAAGTGTTTTAATGCACTCTAAACATGTTTGGATGCACTCTAAACATGTTTGGATGCACTCTAAACATGTTTCGACGCACTCTAAATATGGTTTGATGCACTCTAAACATGTTTGGATGCACTCTAAACATGTTTAGATGAACTCTAAACATGGTTCGACGCACTCTAAAAATGTTTTAATGCACTTTAAACATGTTTGTATGCACTCTTACTATGTTTTGACGCACTTTAAACAAGTTTGGATGCACTCTAAATATGTTTCGACGTGCTCTAAACATGTTTGGATGCACTCTAAACATGTTTAGAGTTCGTCTGCACATGTTTCGAGGCACTCTAAATATGGTTCGATGCACTCTAAAAATGTTTTAATGTACTCTAAACATGTTTGGATGCATTCTTAGTATGTTTTGACGCACTTTAAACAAGTTTGGATGCGCTCTAAATATCTTTCAATGTGCTCTAAACATGTTTCGACGAACTCTAAACATCTTTTATTGCACTCTAAACATGTTTCAATGCACTCTAAAAATGTTTTGATGCACTCTAAACATGTTTGGATGCATTCTAAAAGTGCTTGGACGCACTCTATATGTGTTTCGACGCACTCTAAGTATGTTTGGATGTACTCTAATTATGTTTCGACACATTCTAAAAATATTTCGATGCGCTCTAAACATGTTTGGATGCTCTCAAAAAGTGTTAGGACGCATCTAAACGTGTTTGGACGCACTCTAAACGTGTTTGAACGCACTCTAAACGTGTTTGGATGCACTCTAAGTATGTTTGGATGCACTCTAAACATGTTTAGATGAACTCTAAACATGTTTCGACGCACTCTAAATATGGTTTGACGCACTCTAAAAATGTTTTAATGCACTCTAAACATGTTTGGATGCACTCTAAACATGTTTGGATGCATTCGAAACATGTTTAGATGAACTCTAAACATGTTTCGATGCACTCTAAATATGGTTCGACGCACTCTAAAAATGTTTTAATGCATTCTATATAGAATTCTTTGAATCCTTGAGTATTAGAACCAACGGAACAATGAACAGATTGTGAATTGAACAAGATTTGTTCTTGGTTATAAGAAGAGACGAACAGAAGGTAGGTTTAGGGGGCGAATTCTGTAGAAGAAATTCACTTTATTCCCTTGAAGAATTATACACATCAGACCTATCCTAATATACAGATCGATCATTACAAGAAAAGGAAAATACAGAATATGTAAAATATACAAGAAAAAGGCAACGTTGGATTGCCATATTTAGGAAATGGAAATATGCTGATTGTTTGGTCAGATTTTCCTCATGTCTCCAACGGTCTTCTTCTAAGTGTAGTGGGCCTTGGTTGCTTATTGGATTTAGGCCCAAGAACATGTAGAAGGTCTTGTGTATGAGTGTTGCTGCATTTGCTCGTCCAAGCTAGAGAGTTATGTTCATCTGAGCATGTCTTCATCAGATCTTCATCTTCGATATTATCTCCTTCTTCAGTCTTCAGATTGTCCGTGAGTGTGCATTGGTGGTGATCTTCATCGTTTTGTCCTTCAACATTCCCCCTCAAGATTGGCCGGCCAAACTCAATGAGGCCAATCTTGGAGAGACATTTGCTAAGGACAAATGAACTTGTAGCCTTGGTGAGAATGTCTGCGAGTTGGTCTTGGCTTCGTGTGTATTTTGGAGTGATAAGCCTTTGAGTGATCTTCTCCCGAATGAAATGGCAGTCCACTTCTATGTGCTTCGTTCTCTCGTGGAAGACTGCATTCTCCGCTATATGTATTGCTGCTTGGTTGTCACAATGAAGTGGTGTTGGTTCCTTTGACTCGATTCCAAGATCTCGCAATAGTTGCCTTAGCCATAGTATTTCACTTGTCGCTTAGAGTTTTTAGCTTTGACTTCTTTTTGTCATAGCACATCGTTTGAATCTGGTTTTTTTCTCGAGAAAATTTCTGTTCTATTGTTAGCAAAAAAAAGCCCGAAAAAGAAGAACCATTGAAGCATCGAATTTTATCTCTTTAGGTGTTTGATTTTTTTTTCTGACGAGTAGAGAGTTATCCGAAAAAAAAAACACTTAGAGTTTTTAGCTTTGACTTCTTTTTGTCATAGCACATCGTTTGAATCTGGTTTTTTTCTCGAGAAAATTTCTGTTCTATTGTTAGCAAAAAAAAGCCCGAAAAAGAAGAACCATTGAAGCATCGAATTTTATCTCTTTAGGTGTTTGATTTTTTTTTCTGACGAGTAGAGAGTTATCCGAAAAAAAAAACAAGGTTGAATTGTTCCGAGGGTTTCAGTCTTCGGAAATGGCGCAGATTCAGTTGAAGCATCAGCCTCCGTCTCCGAACGGCACGGCGGCGAGTGCATCTCAGGCGACTATGTCGCTGTACGTCGGCGATCTCGACCCTAGTGTCACCGACGCACAACTCTTCGACCTCTTCAGCCAAGTCGGCTCGGTCATATCCGTCAGGGTTTGCAGGGATATGAACACGAGGAAGTCGCTTGGATATGGCTATGTCAACTTCAGTAACCCTCAAGATGCTGCTAAGGCAATGGATATTCTGAATTTCACTCCTTTGAACAACAAGGCAATCAGGATCATGTTTTCTCATCGTGATCCCAGCATCCGCAAAAGTGGTTTTGGAAATATTTTCATCAAGAACCTGGATAAGTCCATTGACAACAAAGCCATGTATGATACATTCTCTTCGTTCGGCAACATTCTTTCCTGCAAGGTTGCCACTGACTCATCTGGCGAATCTAAAGGCTATGGCTTTGTGCAATTCGACAATGAGGAATCGGCTCAAACTGCTATAGATAAGCTGAATGGTATGCTCATGAATGACAAACAAGTCTTTGTTGGTCGGTTCCTTCGTAGGAATGACAGAGAAAATACTTCAGAAGGAGCAAAATTCAATAACGTCTTTGTGAAAAACCTCTCTGAATCAACTACTGATGATGATCTGAAGAAAGTTTTTGGTGAGTACGGATCAATCACTAGTGCTGTAGTGATGAGGAATGGAGATGGAAAGTCAAAGTGTTTTGGATTTGTGAACTTTGGAAATGCTGATGATGCTGTTCGTGCTGTTGAGGCTCTTAATGGGAAGAAGTTTGACGAAAAAGAGTGGTATGTTGGAAAGGCCCAGAAGAAGTCTGAAAGAGAGCAAGAACTCAGAGCTAAGTTTGAGCAAAGCCTGAAGGAGGCCGCACAAAAGGTTCAGAGAGCAAATTTGTATGTTAAAAACTTGGATGATAGCATAACTGAAGAAAAACTGAAGGAGTTGTTCTCAGACTTTGGCTCTGTTAGTTCCTGCAAGATTCTTCGTGACCCTAGTGGAATCAGTAAAGGTGCTGGCTTTGTGGCTTTTTCAACTCCTGAGGAGGCATCTCGAGCTATCACGGAGATGAATGGTAAGATGGTTGGTAGCAAACCACTCTATGTAGCTCTCGCACAGAGAAAAGAAGAGAGAAGAGCACAGCTTCAGTCTCAGTTCTCACAGATGAGAACTGTGGGTATGTCCTCTGCTTCTCCTCATATGCAGATGTTCCCCTCTGGTGCTCCTGGGCTTGGCCAACAGTTTTTATATGGGCAAGCTCCTCCTATGATTCATCCTCAAGCTGGATTTGGTTTCCAGCAACAGCTGGTTCCGGGTATGAGGCCAGGTGGTGGTCCTGTCCCGAACTTCTTTGCTCCTTTTGTACAGCAAGGACGGCAAGGACAGCGGCCAGGCGGGCGTCTTGGCGGGGGGCCCATGCACATGACCACGCCACAGATCAGATGTTTCCTAGAGGACGTGGATATCGTCCTCGAGGCCGCAATACACCAGAATCTCTCATCTCCGACATATCGGGTGACATCTTCTATGGGCAAGGTACTGGTTTTGGACTGCAGCAACAACCCGTACATGCTTTGGCCTCGACCCTTGCCAATGCATCTCCCGAGCAGCAAAGGATGATGCTGGGTGAGAACCTGTATCCACTGGTGGAGCAGCTAGAGAGGGAGTTAGCGGCGAAAGTGACGAGAATGCTTCTGGAGATGGACCAGACTGAGGTTCTGCACCTGCTCGAGTCACCCGAGGCTTTGAGGGCCAAGGTCGGGGAGGCCATGGAGGTGCTTAGGAGCGCTGCTTCTTCTAACCCAGTGGATGAACTTGCCTCACTCTCATTGGAATGATGACAGAACCAGCCAACATCAAAACCTCGTTCCTTGGATTCTGATTTGATTCGGATCCATGAATCATGACAATGGGTTGTGTCTGGTTTTTTTTTTATATATTTTGGTTTCGTTTTGAAATATTCACCCTTTTCTACTGGATTTTGATTTTATCGATACAGACCGATGAAATTAAAAAAAAAAAGTAGAAAAATAAAATGCGGAAATTAAATTAGAAAGAAAGAACAAAAGAGAAAAGAACGGGAACACTTTTATTGCTACATCTCTTCTTTCTTCTTACATTATAATGAAAATGACTCACATATTTATAGGAAAACTATGAGACAAATAAAAAGGAAATAGAAATAAATAAGATCGATACACAATATTTGATATAATATTATGTCCATTATTATTTCTAATCATATCTTAAAATCAATATTTCCTTCAATCACATATTTATTTTCCTATTTCCACATTCCCCCTCAAGATTGATTTTGAAAGAATGCAAAAATCAATCTTGAAAAGATAATGCGATAAAAACCCATAGATATTTTCATTGTCTTTTGAAAAATTCATAAACACCAAATTTAGTTCTTTTAGAGAGTATTACCCATTTTCAAATCACTTCGCTTGACTTTGAAGTTCTACCTTTAACTCTTTTTGTCATAGCACCTCGCTTGATCTTAGAGTTTTTAGGTTTGACTTATTTTTGTCATAGCACCTCGTTTGATTTTGGGTTTTTACTCTTCTTTGAACGATTTGGATATATGAATATCCAAAACTAAAAAAAAAGAAGAGATTGATAAAAAAAAGATATAGAGCAAATCGAACCAGGCTCTTATACCATGTAGAAAAATAAAATGCGGAAATTAAATTAGAAAGAAAGAACAAAAGAGAAAAGAACGGGAACACTTTTATTGCTACATCTCTTCTTTCTTCTTACATTATAATGGAAATAATCCATACATTTATAGGAAAAGTTATTGAAAGAAATAAGGAAATAAAAATACGAAAGAAACAAATAAGGCAAAATATAATTATCACGATATATATTTTATTCTTAATTGATATTATGCCTTTAATTATTATCAATCATATCAAATCTCCATATTTTGTTTCTATTTCAACACGTCCAAGCTAGAGAGTTATGTTCATCTGAGCATGTCTTCATCAGATCTTCATCTTCGATATTATCTCCTTCTTTAGTCTTCAGATTGTCCGTGAGTGTGCATTGGTGGTGATCTTCATCGTTTTGTCCTTCAACATTCCCCCTCAAAATTGGCCGGCCAAACTCAATGAGGCCAATCTTGGAGAGACATTTGCTAAGGACAAATGAACTTGTAGCCTTGGTGAGAATGTCTGCGAGTTGGTCTTGGCTTCGTGTGTATTTTGGAGTGATAAGCCTTTGAGTGATCTTCTCCCGAATGAAATGGCAGTCCACTTCTATGTGCTTCGTTCTCTCGTGGAAGACTGCATTCTCCGCTATATGTATTGCTGCTTGGTTGTCACAATGAAGTGGTGTTGGTTCCTTTGACTCGATTCCAAGATCTCGCAATAGTTGCCTTAGCCATAGTATTTCACTTGTCGTGTTTGCCATGGCTCTATACTCAGCTTCCGCACTTGACCTTGCCACCACGTTTTGCTTCTTGCTCTTCCATGTGACTAGGTTCCCGCCTACAAACGTGCAATATCCTGTGGTTGACTTGCGGTCTATTCTGTCTCCGGCCCAATCTGCATCACAATAGGCGATAATCTCCGTGTGTTTGTTGCGTTCCATATATACTCCTTTGTTTGGTGTCCCTTTCAAATACTTTAAAATACGATCCACCATTTTCCAGTGTCTTGTTGTTGGAGAATGCATCCATTGACTCACCTGATGTACAGCAAAACTCAAGT
>NW_010968323.1:3375-4141 GCF_000463585.1 Tarenaya hassleriana | reverse complement strand
TACACCCATTTGGAGCTTTCTTGTCTTTCGGCAAGTGTGCAAATGTCCAAGTTCCATTGCGTTCCAATGCCTCAATCTCGTCTTGCATGGCAGTTTGCCAAACTGCAATGTGACGTGCTTCTTCATAAGATGATGGTTCAAGACCCTGTTCAATCACACTTAGAAAGCTTTGTTCGTTAGAAGGATAAGAGGCAAGAGAGGCATAATGATGTATTGGATATTGAACAGCTAGATTTGTTGAAGGTGTATGTGTGATCTTCCACCATTCCTGATGTGGACATGACATTGCTTGAAGAAGAAGAAACGAAGAAATCTCAAAGCTTCCTTATTTGGACTCAACTCAAGATTAGGAAGGATTTAAATCTGATTTCAATTAGATTTAATTTAGATATAATCAAATTTAGATTTGATCTGATTTGATTTTATTTAGATTTGATCTGATTCGATTTTATTTAGATATGATCTGATTTGATTTTATTTAGATATGATCTGATTTGATTTAGATTTGATCTTTTTTACCTTATCTTGTTGACATTTGTAATCCTATATAAGGAGATCTTTGAAGACTTGTTTAAGCAGATTTTGGAAATGGAATAAAAAAAATTGAGTTTCTTTAGAATTCGGTATGTCCGATTCTTTATCTTCTCGGTGTGTCCGAGTCCCAGTCTTCCTAAGTTGTGCGTGTGTCGCCTTCTTATGAGGATCTATTGTGACGATATTAGGAGGACTCTCCATCCCCTCTTGTGGTGTCACCGATCCACCCATC
>NW_010968323.1:0-2602 GCF_000463585.1 Tarenaya hassleriana | reverse complement strand
TCCCAGTCTTCCTAAGTTGTGCGTGTGTCGCCTTCTTATGAGGATCTATTGTGACGATATTAGGAGGACTCTCCATCCCCTCTTGTGGTGTCACCGATCCACCCATCCTTTTCACCCGTAAGCTGAGTTCGAGCGCCTTTAAGGCCGGTGATTGGCTTCGGATCAACCTTCCATCCCGAGTGTATCAACCTTTGGAACGAAGCGTGTATCAATTCCGAAGGGGGTTTTCTGTCCCTAGCTCCTCGTCGTAAGGGTTGAGTAGTGATAGAAGGAGGCGGGGGAGAGGCTGAAGAATCAGAAGGGAAGATCATGTCCGCTGAGGAGGCATCAGATTCGGGTTATAGGGCTGATTCCCCCTGAGATTGGGCATCAAGATGCTCATCAGGAGCATCATCGGTTGGATGTTGATCAGACTCAAGACCTGCATTGTTAGTATCACTTGGAACCGAGAATTGTAAAGCAGAAGAAGTGAGACTCAAGACCTGCATTGTTAGTATCACTTGGAACAGAGAATTGTAAAGCAGAAGAAGTGGGTGTAGAATTGTTACTCTCGGTGTGAAGAGAAGGAATTTCATCCATATGTTGGATGGTGGAAGGAGTAGAGGAGGCAACCGGCATGGATGAGGATGTGTTACCAATGAGCCGAAGAGATGCCACAAGATTGCGAAGTGCCTCGTTATAGTCTTTTCCTTGACGTTGCATATCTTCTAAGGTTTTCCAATCTTTATCACCAAAGTATGCAAGTTCTTCCACAAATTTCACATCGCGAGAGGTAAACAGACGTTTTGTTGGAGGATAATAACAAAGATAGCCTTTTTGGTCAGCCGGATATCCGAAGAAGATGCAACGTGTGCTTTTGGGATCAAGTTTTGTCCGAGCTCCGTCATCTATCTTTGCAAAACACACACAACCAATTTCAAAATCAATCTTGAGGGGGAATGTTGAAATAGAAACAAAATATGGAGATTTGATATGATTGATAACAATTAAAGGCATAATATCGATTAAGAATAAAATATATATCGTGATAATTATATTTTGCCTTATTTGTTTCTTTCGTATCTTTATTTCCTTTTTTCTTTCAATAATTTTTCCTATAAATGTATGGATTATTTTCATTGTAATGTAACAAGAAGAAGAGATGTAGCAATAAAAGTGTTTCCGTTCTTTTATCTTTTGTTCTTTCTTTCTAATTTAATTTCCGCATTTTATTTTTCAATATAGGGTTCGAGCAACTTCCATGAGATGACGATTCTTTCTCTCTGCAACACCATTTTGCTGCGGGGTGTGAGAGCACGAGCGTTGGTGGATGATACCGTGTTGAAGAAGATACTCACAGAAGTTGTTGCTCATGTACTCACCCCCATTATCTGTACGAAAGGTTTTAACTTTGACACCAAACTGATTAGTTACTAAAGCAAGAAAATTTTTAAATGCCCCAAACACATCACTCTTACGTTTTAGAAGTGTAATCCATGTATGTTTGATCTTTTCATCAATAAATGTCACAAAATATTTAAAATTATCACGAGAGAAACAAGGAGCTGTCCATACATCCGAATGAACTAAATCAAACGCATGCTCATAAATAGTAGTAGAGTTTGGAAAAACAGAACGACAATGCTTGCCCAAAGTACAAGCCTCACACAAATGTTCAAGTGCTTTAACTTCGGGAACAAGTAAATGAAGAACACGATGATGTGGATGACCTAGTCTTGCATGCCACACTTTATTGGAAACGGAAAGAAAACTGGAATGAAATGGTTGTAGGTAGTATAAGTTGCCAATCTTATTTCCTTTTCCAAAGACTCGATCAGTCTTAGTATCCTGAAAAATAACACCGTTAGAATCAAAGATAACACGACAAGAAGTATCTGCAATTAGCTTAGGTATAGAAAGCAGATTGGTTTGAAACTGTGGGACATATAAAGCCGTGAGTTTTGTGTCAAAAAGAGATATAGTACCATGACCGAGAATCGGAACAGATTTACCATTTGCAACAGAGACAACACCATTACTTGTTGTGATATTTGTAAACCAAGAAGCATCACGAAACATATGTGTAGTTGCACCAGAATCAATTACTATAGAAAGAGATGTAGTGATGTTACCAGAATCTTGGTTGAAGGTTTGGAGAAGGTGTTTGAGACCCTTCAACTCTGCAGAAGTGAGATTGATAGAGCTCTCGTTTGGGACAGGTTCATGACCAGCAGTCATAGCAGCCTCGCGACGAGGAGTGTCCTTGTACCGTGATGGCTTCAAGTGGGGATTTGAAACCCAGAATTCTCCTTGAATTTTGTTGAATGGTTGTCCATTCTGCTGCAAATTGAATAGCTTTTTCTTGAGTTCAAAGATACGGCTGATGTTCGAGAGATTACCGTAGGTTTGTTTCAGCGATTCCCACAATGACATTGCTGTGTCATTAGAGATGAAAGATTGCAGAATTGTTGAATCAAGAGAGCCCTGTAACAGAACAAGGGCTTGGCTATCAAGTTGCTTCCATTGAGCATATTCATCAGCAGCCTTTTTGTTTCGGTTCTTCACTTCCACGGGATTGTCCTCTCCTGTAGCCATTTGTGGTGTTGGAGGCATCCTTTTGGTG
>NW_010968322.1:0-475 GCF_000463585.1 Tarenaya hassleriana | reverse complement strand
AAACATTTTCGATGCACTCAAAATATGTTTCAACGCACTCTAAATATGCATCGATGCGCTCAAAAAATGTTTCGATGCACTCTAAACATGTCTGGATGCACTCCAAAAGTGTTTGGACGCACTCTAGACGTGTTTGGACGCACTCTAAGTCTATTTCGATGCACTCTAAAAATGTTTGGATGCTCTCTTAACATGTTTGGATGCACTCTAAGTCTGTTTCGATGCACTCTAAACGTGTTTTATTGCCCTCAAAACATGTTTCGACGCACTCTAAACATGTTTCGACGCACTCTAAAATGTTTTTCGATGCACTCTAAACATGTTTGCATGCACTCTAAACATGTTTCGATGCACTCTAAACATGTTTGCATGCACTCTAAACATGTTTTGATGCACTCTAAATATGTTTGGATAAACTCTAAAAGTGTTTGACGCACTCTAAACGTGTTTGGAGGCGCTCTAAGTGTGTTTGGAT
>NW_010968321.1:0-475 GCF_000463585.1 Tarenaya hassleriana | reverse complement strand
TCGAAACATTTTTAGAGTGTGTCGAAACATATTTAGAGTGCGTCGAAACATGTTTAGATTTATCTAAACATGTTTAGAGTGCGTCCAAACATTTGTAGAATGCGTTTAAACAAATTTAGAGTGCGTCCAAACATGTTTAGAGTGCGTCGAGTTTAGAGTTCGTCAAAACACGGTTAGAGTGCATCGAAACATACTTAGACTGCATCCAAACATATTTAGAGTGCGTCTAAACATAATTAGAGTACATCCAAACATGTTTAGACTGCATCGAAATACACTTAGAGAGCATTGAAACATGTTTAGAGAGCATCGAAATATTTTTAGACTGTGTCGAAACATTTTTAGAGTGCATCAAAACATATTTAGAGTGTATTTAAACATATTTAGAGTGCGTCGAAACATATTTAGAGTGCATCGAAACATATTTAGAGCTCGTCTAAACATGTTTAGAGTGCGTCAAAACACGTTCAGAGTG
>NW_010968320.1:0-475 GCF_000463585.1 Tarenaya hassleriana | reverse complement strand
ATACATTTGCCTTGATTTTTGGAACATTTTTCACGGAAAATTTGTTTCTGTAAATAAATGATGTTGATAATGATATATAATTAGCATACATTGCGTGGACTATAAATCCAGTGTTAATTATAATAGTACTAGTAGAAAATTATATTGTCTATAATTTTTATGAATTTATCTATTTTCAACTTAGTTTAAATATAATATATATATATATATATATATATTACGGCATTAATTTACCATCATAAATTATTAAAGGAATTAAATGAAAAACTCTTAAAATTAAAAAAAATGAGTAATACAAAATGAACTGGTAAGAAAAATTAATAAAATGCAATTATTTTAAATACAATTTATTATTGTTTTAATTGAGATTTATTTATTGATAAAATAGTAATAGATAAACTATAAAATATAATTATGAAGAATTTATAATAAAATATCAATACACTTAGAAAATATATTTTTATATTATAAAAAA
>NW_010968319.1:0-475 GCF_000463585.1 Tarenaya hassleriana | reverse complement strand
GCGAAATTTTATACAAGGTGAGCAAGCTGTTTATGACATCGGAATGAAAGCAAACAAACATACACTTCATGCCTTGTTTGAAACCGCCTTCAGAGAAACACACAGATGCGTTCATCGAGAAATTACACATTGTATTCTTTCCATTATCCGCAGCTTCCATCACTGCCTCGGCAGCAGGCATTCCTCGACAATATACACAGGATTGGCATATCCTTGTTCAACCCAAGGATGTCGTTATCGAATCTCCGCAACTATATATAGAAGAAATCAGGAATTAGTTGATCTATCTTCTTCTAAAGGCATGATTCACATCAATATCGCACAATCTTGCTCGGACACATCGGAAAACTACCTTTTTCTTTTACATCATCACTTGGCCGAAGAGACATTGTGAAATGAAGAGGTCCACCCACCAGTTCTATTTCCACTCCCGTACCCAGGATTTGAGGGTTCAGCATCAGCAGGGTCGACAGTT
>NW_010968318.1:0-475 GCF_000463585.1 Tarenaya hassleriana | reverse complement strand
GGGAAATTCCAAATAGGTTGCATCCCCAGTACACCTAAAAACACTGTCCACTGACCTAATTTCTTGATATACCAATTTTGTGGTTAAATTACTAAAATATCCAATGATACAAATTTACCAAACTATCCTTATTTCAATCATTATTTTAAACAATCCGATTTAAAAATAATTATGTAGGGTAGTAAAAGAAAGGAGTGGCGAGGAAAAGGAAATCTTTCGAATTATATAATACAGTATAATGACTCGAAGAAGGCTTTGATCCATAAACAACATATGAATAAAAAATCAATGGCGTTAACTAAAATAACGCTCTATAATGGCATGTAAAGTTTAAAAGACAAATTTATCTAATATCTTTATATATATATATATATATATATATATATTGATAAAGGGGAGAAATTAAAGGTATAGAGATATTTGGTATAATAAAAATGTACAAAAAGAACGGAATTTTAAAAAATCAAACATAAAC
>NW_010968317.1:0-475 GCF_000463585.1 Tarenaya hassleriana | reverse complement strand
GACTTAGAATTCCTTGAACTCTTTGGATCTCACCAAAAGCTCTTAGAATTCTGCCAAAGACCGCTCTCAAAGTCTCATAGTTCATTAGGGTTTTTAATCTCCTTCTTATAAGGTGATTTAACCCTAATTCGGTTTAATTTTTGAGGCGGTCCAGAAATACACGTGGACCGTCCGTTCCAGACATGCCAGAACAGACGATCTACTGTCAACGCGGACCGTCCGTTCCAACACTTAGAACGGATGGTCTGCGACTAATCTTGGATCGTCGGGTCTGGACCTGGCGGACCGTCGGGTCTGGCCCTTTCGGTCTGTCCGTTCCAGCCCCTTCCGTCTCGATTTTTCCGTCGTTTTCTCGTGCGTTTCGTTCTTCCTGCATGTGTGACCCTGTAGGCTCATTCGATATAGAAGTATAACCCGAAATCTCTATTCCGGATGTACAAGTCATAGGCGGTCTCTAGCAAGACAGTCGACAGTT
>NW_010968316.1:0-476 GCF_000463585.1 Tarenaya hassleriana | reverse complement strand
TGTTGGGCTTGGCCCACGTCTTTGGTGAGAAAGAGAAGACTCCACTTCAAAGGGAGACTTTAGTCTCGCATGAAACCAAGCGGGATTTTAATCCCGAACCAAAACGGTGAGTTTTGGTTAATAGGGTTAAATGAACCCTAATGCTATTCTTTAGTCTTCGACACAATGGGCGTGTGGCTCGAGACGGTGAAGGCCGAAAGGGGAGAGAGGAGAAGAAGGGAGATCGCGAGAGCGGAGGAGCTTCCCGGCGACGGCGAAGCTCGGACCGGCGACGACCGCCACAGGTGAGTCGAGGCAAAGGTCGGTAAGAGTCTCTTCTGTCTTCTCGGTTGTTTTTCGGATGGTTTTCGGATGACGAGTCTCCGGTTTTGTGGAGAACCGTTTGTTCTTGTTTCTCCGGTCTTGTTTCCATCGACTCTAGTGGATTCGCCGGCACCGTCCGGCCGAGATGTAGGCCCGAGCTTGCTCGGTAACCG
>NW_010968315.1:0-476 GCF_000463585.1 Tarenaya hassleriana | reverse complement strand
GCGTCACGTAGGATTGGCCAACTCATTATTTTGGTCAATTAGTGGTAAGGACGCTTACGGAACTCTTACGCAAGTTTAGTAGTTACTGCGTTAAAAAATGCAAGTTCGAGAATAAATAAGCGCATCTGTATTTTTTTGGTTTTGTCCTGAAAATGAATTTTTCAGACATGGTTCTCGATCAATTCTCGTATTTTCAGTAACTAGTTATTACACATTTTTGCATTCTAAGGCGATCTCGAATCCACAGTGATCCATTGATTATCTTCTATTGTTTATATTAGCTGTAGTTTTAGTTATATTATCGTGTCGCCATTAAACTCATCATATATGCTTTAGCCTATTCTTTTAGTTGAGTCTCGGTCCAAGTGTCTATCGATCCGTTTTGTTTGGTTGATTATTATAAAAAGGGATAATAGCCTAAAAATATATGAACTTTTATAAATTATCATATCAATACATGACTTTTAATTTTTTTT
>NW_010968314.1:29993-37562 GCF_000463585.1 Tarenaya hassleriana | reverse complement strand
CTAGCTATGGAACGGGATCGGATTGTGTACTGACTTCGCTCGACATAGTCGGTGGTGGCCTGGAGGAGGCACCTGGCGCTCTGGCATCGAGAGGTGACATCGATGTCAGAGGGGATGGTTGATGTATTATGTTTTATGGAGTAGGGATTTGGATGGCGTGTTTTATTGTTCCGGCGATTGCCGAGGAGAGCGGGGGATGTGCGTTGCACATGGAGCGTCCTTACCCACGTGTGTGATGCACACGTGGAGATGATTTGACGGTACGGTTATTACTGAGAGACCCGATGGGTCGAGCTATGACTTGTGTACATATGTCCTGGACTGGTGAGACCAGATCCGGTGTGGTGTCCTATGTGTGCGATGTACATAGAGATGATTTGACGGTTATGTCCGATGATACATCGTGCGGACTGAGTGTGTGTGATAAGTGAATTACTTGTGCGATTGAGTGAATTGTGTTTCCTGGCATGAAGTGTGTATATATGTATACACTTATATCTAGTGTATGTATAATATTGATTGTGTTTGGCCATTTGCCATTTGAGTATGATCTTCGGGTTTAACCTGAAGTACTCACTAAGCATGTAGCTTAGGACGTTGTTATGCAACGTTTCAGCTCGAGATAGCGCAAAGAGGAGCGTTGGATGGACATAGTAGCGCCAAGAGTGTGAGGAGGAAGACCGAGAAGATTTAGGTTGGAGTTACGCAGATTTCTGTTCCAAAAAGATTGGTAGTGTCGATTTATGAGTTTTGTATTTTCCGATAGTTACACTACCGTATTTGCATTTGTCTCCGCTGCATATGTATATAAATTGAGAATTTTTAAATCCCGCGTATTTTCGATAATTGTATTTATTTTATTGTTGTCCATGTGGCGCAACTCGTGGTTTTCGCGGGACACGGGTTTCGGGTGTCACAAACGCCCTGTGTAGCTCTTGTATATTGCTTGATCGTGCTCCCAGCAATTTCCACGACCCACATTCAACCGCCTCCACCACAAAGCAGTGCCTATGCAGCCTCATCAAACAGGATCCCTGCTCACCAATAAAATCAATTAGGGGCCCAAATCTGGTCCAATTATCAGACCAGAATCGAGTGTTACAACCGTTTCCGATCTCAACCCTGACGAAAGAACGAGCCATCTGCTTAAGTCCGAGTAGCTTGTTTAAGATTCCAAGAGTGCCTGGCCGCCGAATTTGTCTCCCAAAACCCTTTTCGCTTGAAAACATTATGCTGTAGCCATGCAACCCATAAGGACCCAGACTCTATCAGCAGTAGCCAAATCAGCTTCAGCCTAAATGTAGCATGGAATTCAGCAAGCGTCCTAAGGCCTAGTCCGCCTTCCGAGCGAGGTATGCAAACGATGTTCCATGCAACACGGTATGAGCAAGTCGCCCTTGCTGAGTTTTTCCACAGGAATGCAGAGCAAAGACGATCAATTGTTTTTAGCAGATATTTTAGTAGTAAGAAGATAGAGCTCCAAGCATGTACTAATCCGTAGATCGAAGTCCCTATGAGTTGAACCTTTCTGGCATGGGAGAGGAAGCGGGTTGTCCAAGATGACAGTTTCGCTTTGATTTTGTCAATGATTGGGTGGAAATCAGATCTAGAAAGTCTTGTCGGATTAAGCGGTATACCCAGATAGCGCACAAGTAGTTGTCCCTGTTTTAGGCCGAGGGCTGAGCACAACGTGGCAGAGTCACCATCAGTGATCCCGCTTGTAAAAAGTTTTGATTTGTCCAGGTTTAGCCGAAGTCCAGAGTATGAACCGAATTCGTCCAGAATCTGCATTATCTGATGCAATGATCTCGAAGTAGCTTCAGTGAAAATCATGACGTCATCGGCGAATGATAAATGGGTGAGGCGAGGTTGACTGCACTTAGAGTGAAGGCCATGTTTAGCTTCATCCGCTGCCCGTTCAAGCATACGGGTTAACACCTCCATCGACAAAATAAAAAGGTAAGCAGAGATGGGGTCTCCTAGCCTTAGACCTCTAGCTCCTTCAAAGTATTCGTAGAGCTCATCATTAATGGCAATCAAGAACATAGGAGTGGTAATACACTCCTTTACCCAACCCACATAGATGGTCGGCAACCCCAATGCTTCAAGTGCCCTCAAGATGAAATCCCAGTGCAAGGAATCAAAGGCCTTCCAATTGTCGATCTTAAGCATCGCATTTTTCCGACCCTTATGGCTGTTATAACCTCGTACTAATTCATTCGCCAAGAGGATGTTTTCCATCATTAATCGGCCTTTAAAAAAAGCTGACTGATTATGGGAGATCACTGATGGAAGGATAGGGTTGAGGCGTTCAGGAGGATGGTCGAAATGAGCTTATAAATCAGATTGCAACAGCTAATCGGCCTAAAGTCAGAGAGTGCTACTGCCTCAGGCTTCTTAGGGACCAAAGCAATAGCGGTTGCATTTTTTTTTAAGCAATTTTGCTCTGATGAAGAACTCAGGAACAGTTGCAACTACATCTGAACCCACCGCTTCCCAAGCCTCAATAAAAAGCTCTTTGGGATAACCATCCTGACACGGAGTTTTGTTGTTTCCTAGGGAGGTCAAGGTCTTCCGAATATCCTCGGGGAATGGGATTCTGGAAGTTTCATCCAGAACTTGGGAACTGATATTCGGCTGCAATATATACGTAAACCATGATGAAGAGGGAACACAAACTGCTGGATCTAGCATACCAATATTGATACACGCACGGAGCCAAGGAAGTCTCACTCGTTTCCTTCGATGAAATGCGGTTTGTACGTGCATGTCTTATGTTGCCTTTTGGACAACGAATACAACAAGCTCGAAACCAGGGGACACTTGTAGACTCACTAAGGTATTCCTATGGTTAGATTTCAAGAGGATATCCAGGCCAAAGGGCACTCGGAGTCCTTAGAAATCAACACACAAGTCGGACTAAAACAGAGCACTCGAGAGCACTCGGTTTAGGTGATAGATGGAAGGGAAGTTCCAGGCCAAAGGGCACTCGGATGATTCCCAATTTTTGATGAAAGATAGGGGTATGAAAGAGGATTCAAAGGAGCTAAACCAACCTTGAATCCACCACGGTTTGACCTTGCACAAGGGTGACACACATACACACATGCACAGAAGGCGATACTCTCGGACACACCAAGAAGAAGAAGCAAATATGCAACTCGATTTTTATCAATTCAAAGTCTGCTCATTCTTCACATACAAAGGCCTTTAAATAGGCTAGAAACACAGAAGAAATCAAGGGAAATTCGTGCACAAGGAGGAGCTAACAAAACATTAAAGAAAGGTAAGGGAAAACAAGACACTATAAAGTAAGGAAAAAATGGAAAGTTGGTGGAAGTGGATGTGCAACGTCTTGCAACAGCTAGGAGCCTTAAATTAGGTCTTCATGAGGTTAAAATCATGTAGGAAACATCCCCAATTCGTGCTTGATAAAGGTGGGCCGAAATTGGGTTCAAAGGTGGCACCATATCCTCTCCAATGGGTTGGTATCTTCTTGGACTTGTGTAGAATATGTTTGGGCTCTTTAGGCTTGGATCTTCAGCCCATTTATTGAAAATATAACAATGTGACGTTTTAGCGCTTGTTGTCGTTATCGCATCCGTTGCATTGTCTTGACCATTTTCGGATGTTTTGATCAGCCACTCTTTGACATATGCATTGATATTTGAACGTAGACTTTGAGTCATTTGTCTTGTAAGTGAAGGTGTAAGAATGGTTGGCATGGTATGCTCGGTGTTCACTTCTTCTCCTCCTATAGCGTCGACGACATCGTCTTGCTTTTCGTTCGGGTTTTGTTTGTTATCGTCCATGTTGATGTTGGATGATTGTTGGGATGCATCATTTCCTCCCCCTTGAAAAGGTTTTGTCCTCAAAACTTTCTTTCCTACATCAAACGGATCCAAGTCAGCATCATTAAATTCAAATGATATGTGATACATACCTTGTTCAACAATGATCTTCTCCATGTGGTCTTTGAGCTTGAATGTTTCTTGAAGATGTCCATACTTTCTTTATGTCAATTTCCTCTTCCCTAGAGTGTAACACCTGCAAACTATGGAGTGATCGGCTTGTTGTGTGAGGATGTGATCGGCATCGTCTTTATGCTCGTTTTGTATGCGACATGCTTGCTATCGTGAATCTCCTCGATCGAATGGTTCATCCTTATTGATTTTTTTTAGAGTTAAGGTGGTTGTATTTCTTGAATCCTTCATGGTTTGATGGTAACGATGATCTTCTCCATGTGGTCTTTGAGCTTGAATGTTTCTTGAAGATGTCCATACTTTCTTTATGTCAATTTCCTCTTCCCTAGAGTGTAACACCTGCAAACTATGGAAAAATTCTAGAGGAACAAACACATAAGTGTAGCAAGTGCACCTTTTACAATCCTCGTGAATGTAATTATTTTGAAAAATCCCCATGTGGTTCTCACTTTGCGCTACATACTGTTGAAACAAGAATCGTAAAGAAGAATAAAAATGGGAACGAGTTTACCGGTTGTTGTTCCTACTTTATTGCATATCGACCACATGTGAGTCTTGGGGATGTCGGGTGGCCATTTATGTTTCTTTCCGGGAATCTTGAGCCCCACAATTGTATTCACATACATATCCTATATTTTTGGATCTTTTCCGACATTGATCATGGTGATCACCCTCGGAGCCACATTTGTATCCATGTCTTTCGTTTCCAAATTCATGTCCACTATTCTTTTCTCGGATTTTATGTGAGACTCATGAAGATGTGAAACCTGTAATATAGTAACAAATCCTAGGACAACAAACAGTTTAATGCAACGTGGATGTTTCTTGAGATTGTCATAGAAAAATTCCCTTCGAAATATCTCGATTATTAGTTCACAATGCACAATATGGTCAAGAAAACATTGATCGTAAATGAGAATAAAGATTAGAACGAAATTACCGTGTAAAACTCTTGAAACAAGGAACACGACCCACATGTGTATCCTTGAGACATTGAGTGACCGTTTCGGAGGTGCGAGATGTCCTCTTTGGTTCTTTTTCTTTCTACTAGCTATCTTCTCAAGCGGTCATGTCACTACAAGAAAAACTGAAATTTGCGACACCTGTTGCGACCGAACTTTCAGTCGCAACTAAATTTGCGACAGACCGCGACTAAAAAGCGACACAATCTCGGAAAAAAATCTCTGTCGGACTTGGACGCATAATCTGTCGCAAATTTCCGACCGCTTGCGACCGTTATCTCTGTCGCACGTATTTGCGACAGAAACACGACGGAAAACGACAGATAATTTACGACAGATGGTCTGTCGGTATGTACCGACACAGTATGCGACAGATATGTTCGGTCGGGCTACGTGTACGACACATTTGCGACAGATGTTATGCGTCGCGGATAGAATGCGACCGATATGCGACACACTGTAGGAGTCGCTCAATATTTGCGACTGACGTGCGACTCACCGATGTGTCGCAAAATTAGGTACACACGTGAATGGTATGTCACCTAACTTTTGTCGCAATTCTGTCGCACTTCGGTCGCAAATCATTTTACGACAGAAAATATCGGTCGCAATTCCGTCGCAACTCCCTCCTATATATCCGCCGCGCGATGAGCATGCATAGATAGGAAAAAAAAATTGTTAACGAAAAAAAAATTATATACAAAAAAATGTCTTTTTCATCTAGAATGTGGATGTATAATAGATTTGATTCTTCTAATCAAATTTCGAGTGAGTTTGCTGAAAGAAAAGACAGCATCATTTATGCGATGGCATGGCGAACATTCGACGCCTGATGGAGAAATGCATCATCCATCCGATGGTTTAGCATGGAAACACTTTCAACAGGTATTTCCTGATTTTGCAAGTGAGACTAGCATTATGCACGGATGGATTTAATCCATTTGGGATGTCTAGTCCAAATTATTCTCTATGGCCGGTGATTTTAACACCCTACAATTTACCTCCGGACATGTGTATGAATAGAGAATTTTTATTTCTCTCAATATTAGTTCCGGGACCTAAACATCCTAGGAGGAGTTTGGATATTTTCCTTCAACCGTTGATAGAAGAGTTGAAAGACCTTTGGAGTATTGGGGTTGAGGCATATGACGTGTCAATAAAGCAAAATTTTTTGCTTCGTGCGGTGCTGATGTGGACAATTAGTGATTTTCCAGCATACTCGATGTTGTCTGGTTGGACAACGCATGGTCGGTTAGCTTGTCCGTACTGTATGGATGAGACCGACGCATTTTGGTTGCCGAACGGGAGAAAAACGAGTTGGTTTGATTGTCATCGTCGTTTCTTACCAAGGAATCATGCATTGCGCCGAAACAAGAAGAATTTTCGTAAGAATCGTGTTGTAAGTGATTCTAGTCCGCTCGAACTGACGGGAGATGAAATATTATTCGAACGGATTGAAGATTGTGTGAGATCATATGGATTAGGGGTTACTGCAGAAGTCGGTGGAAATGGTCATTTGCCGATTGAAGGATATGGCGAATATCATAATTGGCACAAAAAAAGTATATTTTGGGAATTGCCATATTGGAGACATCACAAGTTGCGACACAATCTTGATGTCATGCATATCGAGAAGAACTTTTTCGATAACATCATAAACACGGTGTTGAATGTACCTCAAAAGTCGAAGGACAATCCAAACTCAAGGAAGGATATAAAATCAATTTGTTTGAGGAAGGAGTTGGAACTTACAGAAGATGGGAAAGCACCGGTTCCAGTTTTTCGTGTATATGGAGAAGCGCAGAAAAAATTTTTTCAGTGGTTGAAGGATGATGTGAAATTCCCCGATGGTTACTCTTCAAATCTGGCGCGATGTGTTGATATTGCAGGGAATAAATTAACGGGTATGAAAAGTCATGATTGTCATGTCTTTATGCAACGATTGCTTCCAATAGCATTTGCAGAACTACTTCCACAACATGTACACGAGAGTCTATCAGGTATGTCAATATATTTTTTTAATATTGTTTTTTAATATGTGAACTATATATTGTTGGTTGTGATGCTCTAGGATGATCCGTGATATGACATTTTGACTTTGTATTGATTCATTGATTTATGAATGCATTACTTTTTCCGTTATAATATGGCGAATATCATAATTGGCACAAAAAAAGTATATTTTGGGAATTGCCATATTGGAGACATCACAAGTTGCGACACAATCTTGATGTCATGCATATCGAGAAGAACTTTTTCGAGTGCATCTGATAACGAACCCGATTTTTACGGACTACTGCAGCAGATTTTTGAACTCCAATATGCAGGTCATTTTGGACTCAAAGTGATGATGTTCAGGTGTGATTGGTTTGATCCTACACCCATGCGAGGGATCAGAGTCAACAAAACAGGTGTTTTTGACATATGTTACACACGTCGATACGGAAAATATGATCCTTTTATATTGGCTTCTCAAGCAGATCAAGTGTGTTACATCCCTTATCCGAAGAAAATTACAAGAAGATCAGACATTGATTGGCGAGCCGTCGTGAAGATCAACCCCAGAGGAACTATTATTCAAGAAGAAAATGATGAACAAATCCCGCTTCAAGATGTCGATCAAG
>NW_010968314.1:28337-29579 GCF_000463585.1 Tarenaya hassleriana | reverse complement strand
ACAGAAAAGGAAGATGTGGTGGTAAGGCCAGCGATGCCTACTTATCTGAAAAAGACTATCATGTGGTACATACTTTTGTATTGTTGAATTGCGAAGAAGTACTACCTTTTGAAAGGTTCGTTTATACATTTAATTATTTATGGCGTACAATTTTTTTACATTAATTCATTTACAAGTTTTTTTCATTTTATTTTGCAGGATTTTTGATGAACAAGTATACAACATGTATGGTGACGTAAATGACGAGGAATTGACCAAAATTAAAGAAAAAGGGTTTGCTACGTGGTTAAAATAATATGTAAGAATTTTTCATCAAATTTCTTTTTTATACCCATTTTTAAGATCGATAAAGTATATATTGATATTTAAACAACCTATTTTTTATTTGTTTTGCAGATTCGAACGTCACCAGAAGATCATCCATTGTGGTTGCATGAGCTAGTTCAAGGGCCCATTTGTCGTGTTACATGTTGGCCTATATTTTTTACCAGAGGCTACGTTTTTCACACACATGAACACGGACAACATCGTTCGACACATAATTTTGGTGTTTCTGTGAAAGGGTCAGAGTACTGTGCATCTGATAACGAACCCGATTTTTACGAACTACTGCAGCAGATTTTTGAACTCCAATATGCAGGTCATTTTGGACTCAAAGTGATGATGTTCAGGTGTGATTGGTTTGATCCTACACCCATGCGAGGGATCAGAGTCAACAAAACAGGTGTTTTTGACATATGTTACACACGTCAATACGGAAAATATGATCCTTTTATATTGGCTTCTCAAGCAGATCATGTGTGTTACATCCCTTATCCGAAGAAAATTACAAGAAGGTCAGACATTGATTGGCGAGCCGTCATGAAGATCAACCCCAGGGGAACTATTATTCAAGAAGAAAATGATGAACAAATCCCGCTTCAAGATGTCGATCAAGGCATTCTTCAAATTGAAGACACGATTGAGGTTGGAAAGTTAATAGCCGAAGAAGGAGTAGTTGAAGAACTTGCAGACAATAATGACGAAGAGCAGGATAATACCGATGAGTCGGACGAAAAAACAACAGGAACGTCTGAATATGGTTCTTTTGATTAATAATAACTTTTTTTTATGTATGAAATACCGATTTGTATTACAAATATTGTACTCGAAATCAAAATATTAATTATCGTAATTTTTTTTTCATTTTATTTTTTTTAATTATTACATTATGTTGCGACCGAAATATCTGTCGCAACATTG
>NW_010968314.1:27248-28192 GCF_000463585.1 Tarenaya hassleriana | reverse complement strand
GATTGCGACAGAATAAATCGGTCGCAATGTTCTTAAAAACATCGCGAATCGTCTTCTGCCTCAGACACTTAGCAACAAAACGTTTCCAATTTTCCTTCGCCGCCGTCCCCCGCCGCCCGCCGCGTTCGCTTCGCCGCCGTCCCCCGCCGCCCGACAGGTAAGTTTTTCTACTCATGACTCCCCTCTTATTCCCATTTCCGAACGGTTTAGGGTTTAGGTTCATGGTTCGATTCTTTCGACACCGCAGCGTCACCGCGCCGCCGTCCCCCGCCGACACCCACCGACACCGCAGTGTCACCGCGCCGCCGTCCCCCGCCGACACCGAGGTTATGGATCGATTCTTTCGATTTTTTCGTGTTTTTCGTGTTTTTCGTGTCGAGGTTATGGAACGGTTTAGGGTTAGTTGTAGATTTTAGGGTTCATTTAGGGTTTAGGGTTACAAAACCCTAAAATTCACCCTAAACCCTAAATAAACCCTAAACCCTAAAATAAAACCCTAAACCCTAAAATGAACCCTAAACCTTAAAAGTAACCCTAAACCCTAAATGAACCCTAAAATCTACAACTAACCCTAAACCGTTCCATAACCTCGGCACGAAAAACACGAAAAACACGAAAAAATCGAAAGAATCGATCCATAACCTCGGTTACGGCGGGGGACGGCGGCGCGGTGACGCTGCGGTGTCGGTGGGTGTCGGCGGGGGACGGCGGCGCGGTGACGCTGCGGTGTCGAAAGAATCGAACCATGAACCTAAACCCTAAACCGTTCGGAAATGGGAATAAGAGGGGAGTCATGAGTAGAAAAACTTACCTGTCGGGCGGCGGGGGACGGCGGCGAAGCGAACGCGGCGGGCGGCGGGGGACGGCGGCGAAGGAAAATTGGAAACGTTTTGTTGCTAAGTGTCTGAGGCAGAAGACGATTCGCGATGTTTTTAAGAACATTG
>NW_010968314.1:3111-26035 GCF_000463585.1 Tarenaya hassleriana | reverse complement strand
TTTAGGGTGAATTTTAGGGTTTAGGGTGAATTTAGGATTTTAGGGTTTAGGGTGGGGTTTAGGGTTATGTTTAGGGTTTAGGGTTCATTTTAGGGTTTAGGGTGAATTTAGGATTTTAGGTTTTATTTTAGGGTTTAGGGTTCATTTTAGGGTTTATGGTTTTATTTTAGGGTTTAGGGTTTAGTTAGGGTTTAGGGTGAATTTTAGGGTTTAGGGTGAATTTAGGATTTTAGGTTTTATTTTAGGGTTTAGGGTTTTGTTTAGGGTTTAGAGTTCATTTTAGGGTTTAGGGTGAATTTAGGATTTTAGGTTTTATTTTAAGGTTTAGGGTTCATTTTAGGGTTTAGGGTTTTATTTTAGGGTTTAGGGTTTATTTAGGATTTAGGGTGAATTTTAGGGTTTAGGGTGAATTTAGGATTTTAGGTTTCATTTTAGGGTTTAGGGTTATGTTTAGGGTTTAGAGTTTTTCATTGGTCGCACTCTGTCGCAAATGTAAATTTTTAAAAACAAATATTAATAAAATAATATTTATTTAAATTAAATTAAAAATTTAAAAATAATTTTAAAAATATAAAATAAAAATATTTATTTGAAATTAAAAAGTATTTATTAAATAAAAAGTATTTAGTAAAAACAAATTAAACACTAAACAAAAAAGTTATCCGGATTGTCTGATCCGGTTGTTTCGAGCTGTTGAAGAAAAAGATTCAAGAGTTCGAGTACGATCGCAGGAAGATTGCTAGACTTGAAGAAGCTGAGGCACAGATTGCGCGTTACGAGACGCTTTTCGCCGGCTATTTCATCCTCGAGACGACCCACCAACGGCGCAAGATATGCCGTTCAACCCATTTCTGACTCCTCAGCCCGGAGTCGGACCTTCTACGACACCAGCGGACCAAACAACCGGATCAGACAATCCGGATAACTTTTTTGTTTAGTGTTTAATTTGTTTTTACTAAATACTTTTTATTTAATAAATACTTTTTAATTTCAAATAAATATTTTTATTTTATATTTTTAAAATTATTTTTAAATTTTTAATTTAATTTAAATAAATATTATTTTATTAATATTTGTTTTTAAAAATTTACATTTGCGACAGAGTGCGACCAATGAATTTAGTCGGACGTTGCGACCGAATACCTACCGCTATATTTGGTCGTTATGTTGCGACAGAGTGCGACTGATGTAATTTGTCGTTACGTAGCGACCGAATACCTACTCCTACTTCGGTCGCAATGTGCGACAGAAATGAATTCACCAATTTGCGACAGATTACCGATATATAGCCATCTGTCGTATATTGGCGACCGATGACCTACAGATCTGTCGATCGCAAAGTTGCGACAGAATCACGACCACACAGATTTTGCGACAACGATATAGCGACCGACATCCATCGGTCGTAATCAGTCGCAACTATTTTTTACCGACAGATTCTTCTTCATGTTGCGACAGAATTTTCGGTCGCAAATTACAGTTTTTCTTGTAGTGAGTCATCTTTGAACGATGTTGTGGATAGCTACCAATTATGGTGACGAGAGTTCCATGCCAATGGATACTCATAATCTTATGAAGGTAAATCTTTTCAAGCATAAGTCCACTAACCACATTAGTAATAGAGATGGCATCCATACCTTTGCCACTTACCTTGTTGTTTATGGTACAACATGTGTTGAAGATCATTCCTCTTTGACCGGGTTCTTTCGAATTCAAAACGGTATTAGGACTTCGAGTAGTGACAAAACGATCTTTGGTGTTTGGGAGTTTGGCCTCCTTTTCATTGTCTTCTACCTCAACCTCATCTAGTGATTCAAATTTCTCACCATTCACGATGGTCATCTTGTGTTGGTCCGGGCAATCATGTGCCATATGACCTCGCTTCCTACACTTGTTACACATGACCTCACGAATATGATTAGTACATGGAAACATTTTGTTACCTAGTGTGGTGACTTCCTTTGAGGTTTTGATTGCGTTTCCCTTTGGTCTTGCATCTCCATCATCCGCTTTCTCTTTATCTTCGGTTTTGGAATAGATTTTGCATGTAGATGTTTGCGCTTGTATGTGATTGATCCTCTTCGGCTTCTTGAGAATTTGCTGCTCTATATGAATGGCCATAGACACAAGATCCTTCAAATCATGGTAAACTTGATGTTCTATCTCTCTTGCGATTCGTTCATGCAAACCATCTAGGAAGTGTGCCATGACTACTCTCTCATCGTCTTCTATTTCCAAGCATATGCGAAGGTGTTCAAATTCTTCGTAGTATTCCTCGATCGTCTTGCTTCCTTGCACTATGTTACGAAATCTATGTTGCAATTCATGAAGAAAGTGTTTAGGCACATACCTTCGACGCATCATGATTTTCATTTCTTCCCAAGCCGAAATCGGATCATAAGATGAATGTCGTCGTTCGGTCGCTTCTCGCTTCCACCAATTCAATGCATGTCCAATGAGTTGGCTTGCGGCATATTGCACCTTATTGTACTCCGACCCTACATACCCTTCAAATATTTTCTCTATCCACTTCTCCCATTCGAGATAAGCATCCGGATTACGTTGTTCCGCAAAGATAAGAGGTTTAAAATCAGATTTGTTACCTTGGATGTTTTGGATACGTTTTTGTCTTTGGATGACCTTCTCTACCTTATCTTCTTCCTTGAGCCTTCCACGATCATGTACTGATCTACTCCTTGGATGTGGATCTTCAGAGCATGGTTCATTGAAATCTGGATTTGTTAACCTTTCATAGAAATGGTTGTTTGTTTTGTCGGATCTTGGTTGCATACGTTCTTCTTCAAGACGAGTTAATCGTGCTTGAATACTTCGTAGCACTTCCAACATGGCTACATTGCTTTCCTCTCCTTCTCCAAACATTTTCTTTTGTTTTCTCAATGAAAGTTAATCAAAACAAAATACAAACAGAAACTTGAAGAAAAAAATGAAATAGGAAGAGATGTACCGTTACCTCTTCGTCGGTGGGACTGTTTTTGTATTTTTCGGTTTTCTTCAAAGCAAAAGGTGAAATCTGAGTAAAAGGAATGTAAAACACAAAGAGATATACTTTATCTTAGGGTGGTCCTTGAACCGAGCTCTGATACCAAAAATTGATACACGCACGGAGCCAACGAAGTCTCGCTCGTTTCCTTCGGTGAAATGCGGTTTGTACGTGCGTGTCTTATGTTGCCTTTTGAACAACGAATACAACAAGCTCGAAACCAGGGGACACTTGGAGACTCACTAAGGTATTCCTATGGTTAGATTTCAAGAGGATATCCAGGCCAAAGGGCACTCGGAGTCCTTAGAAATCAACACAAAAGTCGGACTAAAACAGAGCACTCGAGAGCACTCGGTTTAGGTAATAGATGGAAGGGAAGTTCCAGGCCAAAGGGCACTCGGATGATTCCCAATTTTTGATGGAAGATAGGGGTATAAAAGAGGATTCAAAGGAGCTAAACCAACCTTGAATCCACCACGGTTTGACCTTTCACAAGAGTGACACACACACACATGCGCAGAAGGCGATACTCTCGGACACACCAAGAAGAAGAAGCAAATATGCAACTCGATTTTTATCAATTCAAAGTCTGCTCATTCTTAACATACAAGAGCCTTTAAATAGTCTTGAAACACAGAAGAAAACAAGGGAAATTCGTACATAAGGAGGAGCTAACAAAACATTAAAGAAAGGTAATGGAAAACAAGACACCATAAAGTAAGGAACAAGTGGAGAGTTGGTGGAAGTGGAAGGCCAACGTCTTGCAACGGCTAGGAGCCTTAAATTAGGTCTTCATGAGGTTAAAATGGTGTAGAAAGCTTCTCAAATTCGTGCTTGATAAGGGCTGGCCAAAATTTGGTACAAAGGTGGCACCATATCCTCTCCAATGGGTTGACATCTTCTTGGACTTGTGCAGAATATTTTTGGGCTCTTTGGGCTTGAATCTTCAGCCCATTTATTGGGAATACAATCTTCAAATATCTCCTTAGTAGCCCACATGTTAGCCCACGAAGTCTTTGGTGTTGGACAACATAAACTCCATAACAATGTGACGTTTTAGCGCTTGTTGTCGTTATCACATCCGTTGCATTGTCTTGACCATTTTCGGATGTTTTGATCAGCCACTCTTTGACATATGCATTGATATTTGAACGTAGACTTTGAATCATTTGTCTTGTAAGTGAAGGTGTAAGAAAGGTAAGGAAGCTTCTTGCAATCCAAGTTATCTTCCAACAGCTAGTTTCTACCAACTACCTTATTTAATACTAAGGCTCTTATTAATCACAAAAGAGTTGTTGAAGTTTCTACTATTTATATGTGTATTTTCATATGTAAAAGTCAGATTTGGTGAATGAAATTCGAGCTTATGCTTGAGACTTTGTTTGTTGAGAATTTTCTCCAAACTATCTTTCTGTTGGTGTGTCCAACGATGAGTTTCGGTGTGTCCGAGCTTTCTTTTCGGTTTGTCTGAATACTATCTATCTCTTACCCCTGTTTCGACTTTGGATTGAGTTCGAGAGCCTTCATAGAAGTGTCGATGATTGAGCCATCGTCCCGTAATTCCCCTTCGATTCCATCTATTTCCCAAGAGTGAGTTCGAGCGCCGCCTTCGCGAGTGTCGGTGATTGCAATTGGGCCATCTCTATCCAACTCCGAAGCCGGTGCGTGTATCATTTTGGTATTAGAGCTTTAACGCTCCAACGACGATCTAAACCCGGTGAGATCTCTCCATATTTACGTTTTGCAGATTTTGTTTCGTTTCTATAAACCGAAAATCGTATTTCACCAAAAACAGTTTTGTATCAACGATTCTACGTAGTTGATCTTCTCGTTTGTTTGACAGCAAAATCGTGGAGCGGGTTCAATCCCGGTCTTTGGTTTGCTCAAGAATCGAGAGATGAATATGTTGAATTGACGACGCATTGTTCGAGTCTTCGATCGCGTAATAGGTGGCTCCATGTGACGCGGGATCGGTATGGGCAGCGCCAAGCTCCCGTGCTTGCTCACAATGCTCCAATCCATGCTTCTTTCTGAGCTCCGCTCCTAGCTCCAAACTCCGCCTTGTATTCCGAGCAGCTTCCAAGGTGTCGATGTCCAATCATACAAAATGGCTACATTTGGGTGATAGAAATTCGACTTTCTTTCATAAGTCGTGCAAAGCAAGGAATGCGAGCAATCGAATACACTTTCTAATTGATAATCAGGGCCACCGTTGGGATCAGTCGCATGAGATTAAAGTAGAGGTAGTTCGGTACTTTACTGAGCATCTTTGATGCATCCCAACAATCATCCAACATCAACATGGACGATAACAAACAAAACCCGAACGAGAACTACAACGCACGCTAGAGCTCTCCACTTCGGTTGTTTCGTTCCTTTTTTTCACTTCTTTCGATTCCATTGATAAAACGCCAAGTGTTCAATTGATTGTGCCAAAAATCTGTTTGTTGCTTGTTGCACGAACTATACGTGTCTCTTTGGTACAACCTTGTACGTGCGTGATTATCCTGTGTTAGCTAGGTTATCTTCGGTTTTGACTAAGTGTTTCACACGTCGATATCTATGGCTCGCTGTTTGTATCTGCACGTTTAGAGCTGTCTGACATCTTGTCTAAAACTCGTTTGCCTGCCATTTCGGAGATTTCATAACTTCTTAATAATAATGACTAGCGGAAGGGTTAACAACGAGTCTCCAAAAGGAACAATGCTTCAAATGTTACAACACATTCAAGAACTAAGGACTGGTCGGAAATCTAAGTCGTCCTTGTTTACGGGAGAAGAAAACCCAGAAGTTTATCTCGAGTGGGAGCGACAAATGAATGACATCTTTGAGTGTTACGTACTCCTGGTCGAACCAAAGAAAGGTCCAATACGCGGCTGCCCATCTTGCGAAGAATGCTCTCATGTGGTGAGAACAAAAGGAGATCGAACACCGACGAGCACATTATGATCCGGTTTCCACTTGGAAGGATATGCAATTCCTCTTGCGGAAAAGGTATGTACCCCGACATTGTCTCCGTGAATTACAATATAGATTTGATAACATCATGCAGGGAGACGCAATGGTTGAGAACTACTACGGAGAATTTGTGCAGCTCGTTGCGTACTTAAGAATCGATGACGATGAAAAAAGTCTCATGGTGCACTTCCTAGGGGGCTTACAAAAACAAATCGCTAGAAAGGTAAAACCACACGTATACCGTGACTTGAGACATCTTGTGCATACGACAATTCAAGTAGAGTGACAAATGAACAAGAAGTTGTCAAAGAATGAGTGCCAACAAACGCCAACGCCAACGCCTATACACGAAAACTTTTCCAATACCGGAGACCGAATCAAGGCACAAAATCTTGTTGCTCGAAAGGACGAAACTATCTTATATAAAAGAGAAATCCACACACGAGGTAACAAAACTTCTTCCTCGTGTCTCATTTTACTTGTGAGGTTTCGTGTTCGGAGTGTAGGAATCAAAGTCATTTTTCCCAGTGGAAGTTCTATCCGAGAAGAGGTGAGCATCAAGGATAACGGGGCATATAACTCAATCGTGATGGTTGTGGGGAGACACCTTGAGGAGGATTTCGAAGTTCCATCTGACAAGGAGATCAAGAGCGTGACCGAAAAGAAAGAAACGGTTGAGAACCCCGGCTTTGTGACGGAAACAAAACCCAAAAGTTTAGCGAATGTGAATGAAGAGCGGCAAGATGTCAAGGAGAATGCATTCGTAGTCACGAGTAACAAGAAGGAATATGATGGCATCAAAAGTCTGAACAAACCTTCACCGACGTCGAATGACACCTCTGGCAAGCACATATGGATCATATATCAAAGGGGTGGATCATTAACCGGTAAATTCTTTCTGATTTTTATCCTTGTCTATGATTCTTGCTTTGAGGAGTATATATGCAATTTATGCAACAAATGGGGGAGCTCCAAAACGTATACTTTCATGAGGAACTTAAGGAGACACATGTGGGATTTGTCGGACTCTTCTCGTCGTCCCTACACAAAATCTGCAACGTATTACCAATTCTTTGATCATAGACAAGAATAAAGAGTAAAACGATGTTATCGCGTAAGCTTCTCGTATCAAGGTGGGCAAGCTGCATATATCCGCTTAAGTCGTTTGGTGGCCTCTTCGGGATTTGGCCGGTAGATGTCAAAACTTTCTTTGTAACAATCCCCACTTCCTTCAAATCCAAAACCTGCGAACTACGATAAACTTCTAGGGGAACAATTTTGTTAGTTTCATCCGTGCTCAAGGAGCCAAATGCGTCTACCATCGCACCATGAACGGCTCAAGGCGTAACACCGCCTTAAATCCAAGGACAATCAAGAAGGATGAGCCTTTTGAACGTGGAGAGGTGCGAGAAAAAAAATCTTCATACACTTGGCGAATATCTCGACAAAACCTGCAACCAAGGTATGGAAAATTCGACTTACCTATTTAACGACGGTCATTCAAGGTAAATGACCAAGTCCTTGTCTTCAACTCACGTTTGCGTCTGTTTCCAGGAAAACTCAAATTCCGCTGGTCCGGTCCCTACACTGTGAAAGATGTTTCGAACCACGGCGCAATTGAACTTTGGGGACGAGACGAGACATCATTTAAGGTCAACGCCCAAATAGTCAAGCTATACAACCCGACATTCCCGACCAATGAGAGAGGTGTACTCCCTCTCTCCGACCCGTCTGAGAACTGAACCGAGAAGGTCAAGCTCATGACCATAAATGAGCCCTTGACGGGAGGGAGCCCGATCACATATCCTTTACCGTTTGCTTTTCAAAGTGTGGTTTGCTTATTAAGATTTCTTGTATATATTGTGTGTGGATGAATTTTCTGCTTAAGTTCAGATGGAAACAACAAAGAAGAACAATTCAACACCATACTCACAGGCGAGAACGAGCGAATAACGCCAAGAATGATGCTCCACAAAAACAAGCTGTCTTTTCCCTTCTCCATTCTTTCATGCACGAATAAATCATTTTTTAACCACAGGGTGAGCTAACACCGAGACGGTGTTCAGTTCAAGTCTGAGGGAGAGATTCGATAGTCATATGCATCGATAGTCATTTTCTTTCAGGATATTATGTATATATATATATATATATATTTGTGTGTGTAAAAAAAAATCTTGAATCATTAGAATTAGATTGACTTGAGACATCTTGCAGACTGTCTTAGGAGATCCTAAGGATAGAACGGATTGTCGAAGATATTCAACTTGATAGATTCATCTTGTGATAGAATTAGTTAGAATGTGGGGTAGATTATATTTACAACAATGGAAAGATTTTTATCATCTTATTCAGCCATCTTAAAATCGTATCGTCCATCTCAGTGTTTAGAAAAGTCCCGACATTCCTCTGTCATTATCTCGTTAATGAATATCATTCGAGGACATGAGTGTTTATAGGCTCGGGTCTAAGTTGTGGGTCGAGCATATGTATATATGTATAAAAAAGAAAAGAAAGAAAAGACAAAGAAAAAAAGGAATATATAATAAATAAATAATGCTCGACAACTTCAACGTCCTAGAAAGCCCGAGACATCTTTCACTAAGAGTAGTAAAAAAAAAATGAGAAGACGATAAAAAAAAATGCTTAGTAAGATTGGTCGAAAATCCGAAAAAGTTCTGAGTAATAATGTAAACCCTATTTCTAGCTAGATCTTTCATTAGGATAAGATATCACCGCAGAATGTCTTTGATTTCGTTCGCAATTAGCATTATGTTCGATTTTTAATCTATTTCTACGATTCAACTTTGGTAGATAATTTCACTCATCAAAGTTTTCGAGATTTAACTTGCTCGGGGACGAGCAAAATGCTAAGTCTGGGGGAGTTTGATGACATGTAAATATTGTCATATTTTCACATCGGATGTCTAGCGTATTTCATGATATTTTGCATATTTGTAGATATCCGTTGTACATTTTACTCCGACTTTGATGTTTTTGACATTTTGTAGGAAAAATGGAGCTTTGGACGAAAATGAGCAATTTCTGAGGAAAAGATATGATCCGGAGCCAACCCAAAAAATCTTCCGAGTACCAAATAGTCAAAGAGCAAAAGCTTGCACGATCTTGATATTACGAGCTCCATAACTTTCGCAATATAGGTCCAAATCATGCGTGATATACGTCATTGGAAACTCTTTTCAATAACTACGCACATATATAAAGATCACTCCAATCGGACATTAGTGCAGAAAGTTATGACGAAATTACTATGAGTCTATATTCTGATGACGAACTGTGCAAGAGTGAGCCATTGCGAGCCATTTAACTTTCTCCATACAAATCCAAATTACTGGTGTATACATAATTGGAAAGATATTTTCGATAGCTACACGTGGACACCAAGATCACGTCAATCCGACATCGAAGCCGAAAGTTATGAGTGAAACACTATGACTATATACTTTGGTGGCGACAAGAAAACACCTTTCCCCAAAACATGGAGCTCGGGAATCATGGAGGAAAATGAGGAGGAAAAATGGAGAAATGTCTTTCTCCTTTTCTTGGCTATAAAAGGGGCACGAAGGAGAGGCTTAGGATCATCATCCAACACATTAGAGAGTGAGTTTGAAGAGTAAATTGAGAGTTCTTGAGAGAGTGGGGAAATGTCTTGCTTCTTTTCTTGGCTATAAAAGGGGCACGAAGGGGAGGCTTAGAGGCATCATCCAACACATTAGAGAGTGAGTTTGAAGAGTGAATTGAGAGCTTCTTGAGAGAGATCCAAGGAGGAGTCAAGAGAAGAAGAAGAAGAGGAGGAGGAAGAAGAAGAGTCCTGCAACTATCACTAAGCATTCTATTCCCTCTCTTTTAATTCTTGTCATGAACTTCTATTTGGATGTTGTTTGTATGTTTTCCATGATGTGTGAGTAGATTTATCATTGTAGGTTAGGGATTAAGGTTGTGTAAGGATCATGTGAACATAACCTATCTTTGAAACTATGGGTTTTATGATTTGGTTTGAATGAATGAATCTTAATGATATGAATCTTGTTGGCCACTTGATTTGTTGAACCTAGAATTTAGTTTGCATAGAGATATGGAACTAAGTTTGGAACTCTTTCATTTGAATGGATGAACATTGCATTGAGAAATGAATGAACATCTAGAAATCATGATGGTGAGTTTAATGCTCTTAAAAGTTTTAATCTATTTGGAATCGAGAGACCGGTAGGTTGAACTCTTAGGAAGAGAGGTGAGACTCGAGAGAGTAATCCTCTATAGCAAGAACTTGAATTTCCCGAATCATAACTCTAGTTATGAAGATACATCCGTAGAAACGATCCTTGCACAACCCGTAATTCCCGACACCTACGATGTTTTATAGAATTGTGCTGTCTTTGCTTATATTTGCTTTAATTCGTGTTTACTTTCAGTTATAATCATCACCATCATCATTATCGTCTCCGACCGAAACCGAGTAGTAATCGTAATTGTTGTCGTTAAACCACACATGCCGTTGTGTTCGACCCTAGGTACTAAAATTGATCCGTACACTTGCGGTGATTGTATCTAGTAAAACAAGATTAGATCACATCCTAGATCGACACAAATAATCTGAGGCATGGCAGTGATGTATGACTTGCTGCACTTCCTCCTCCGGAATACATCTTCGAAATAGTCCATCCTTGCCCCTCTTAAACAAGAAAGGCTCATCCCAAAAGTAGTCTCTAGCATCATGAAAGAACTTCTTCTTCCCGTTATAGCTCAACTCCGAGGGTACCACCTTGGCAACCAAATAGTTGACGTAATCCGCATATCAAGGGGCCCTGTTCTTGATTTCCAAAGATAAGATGTGTTCCTCCCTTAGTGAATCATCAATTGGGACAGCTTCGGGTATCTCCAATCTCGATAGACGATCCGCCACGGTATTCTCCGTTTCTTTCCTATCACGGATCTCTAAATCAAACTCTTGCAGAAGCAACACCCATCGGATCAACCTTGGTTTAGCATCCTTCTTCATGAGTAAGTACCTCAAGGCAACATGATCCATGTAGACGATGACCTTAGAGCCCACCAAGTATGATCTAAATTTCTCGAAGGCAAATACTACAGCCAAGAGCTCTTTCTCCATGGTGGAGTAATTCATTTGAGCATCATCGAGTGTGCGACTTGTGTAGTACATAGCATAGTGCTTTCCATCTTTCTTTTGTCCCAATACGGCCCCGACCGCAAAATCACTAGCATCACACATCAACTCAAAAGGAATACTCCAATCCGGGGGTTGGATACTCGGAGATGATACTAGTGCCTTCTTCAATACTCCAAATGCTTTGTGGCATTCCTCATTGAACTCAAATGGGATGTCCTTGCCCAAAAGCGCAGTCAAAGGTCTCGCTATCTTCGAAAAGTCTTTGATAAATCTCCTATAAAATCCGACGTGGCCTAAGAAGCTTCGGATCCCTTTAACGTTGGTCGGTGGCGGTAGCTTCTCAATCACTTCCACTTTAGCTCTATCCACTTCTATCCCCTTATCTGAAATTCGATGACCAAGTACAATGTGTGACAACCCAGAGTACCGTAGGAGGGCGGGGAGTGATCGCCGGTGCAGAGGCACGGACAAGGGGCGACTCCTGACGAGCTTCTGGGTAGGGGGTACAGGGATGAATCGAACACACCGGAATGAGAGAGATCCGAGGGCTGTATAGGTATGGGACTATACAGTCTAAAATAACATAAAAAGAATTAGTTGAGCTACTCATAGCAACAAGGTGCACTTACCTTTTTGGTTGACTATCCCGAGAGAACTCCAAAGTTAAGCGTGTTGGCTCTAGAGCAATCTCAGGATGGGTGACCTACTGGAAAGTGTCTCAGTATGCGTGTGAGTGAGGACAAAAAACACGCTGAAAGGTCTCAGGTTGCTGTGTGAGGGCAGTTTCAACAATTCGTAGCGGTCTCGGGTCGTTACACAATGCCCTCTCGAACCATGAAGTGGCATTTCTCCCAATTCAAAACCAAATTCGTCTTGAGACACCTGTCTAACACTCGATGAGGATTGGTTAAACACGCATCAAAGGAGGGTCCATGGATAGAAAAATCGTCCATGAACACGTCCATAATATCTTCAATGACATCGGAGAAAATAGCCATCATGCATCTTTGAAAAGTTGTGAGTGCATTGCATAGTCCAAATGGCATGCGTCTATATGCAAAAATGCCGTAAGGCATGTGAATGTTGTTTTCTCTTGTCACTCGGATGGATAGGTATTTGGAAGAAACCGGAGTAACCATCGAGAAAACAAAAATAAGAATGCAATGCAAGTCTTTCTAGCATTTGATCGATGAATGGCAGGGGGAAATGATCCTTACGGGGGTGTTTGTGTTCAGTTTTCGATAATCAATGCACATTCTCCATCCCGTAACAGTTCTAGTCGGTATGAGTTCATTGTTTTCATTTGGAATGACTGTGATTCCTCCCTTCTTAGGCACGACTTGCACCGAGCTAACCCAAGAGCTATCCGAAAACAATTGGCCAAGTGATCAGCAAACACCAATAGGCAAGAAAACACAAATCGATAAAACCGAAACAAGCGTAATGTCAAAATCCAAGTTAGGGTTCTAACATACCCAAAACACAAACGAATCCCTAATCCATAGTCGTGGATCTACTCACGGTTCATGGAAAACAACAGAAAGCTCAAAAGAAAAGAGATAAAAGAGAGGAGAGAAAAGCTCATGTAGATGTGTAGTCTCCACGATCGAATCTTCCTTCTTCTTCTTGAAATCCCGTGAACTTCTATTCTTCTCTCACCAAAAGCTCTCTAAAAGTCTGTCTCTAAGTGCTCTCTAAGGCTCTCTGATGTTCTATGTGTAGTCTCCACGATCGAATCTTCCTTCTTCTTCTTGAAATCCCGTGAACTTCTATTCTTCTCTCACCAAAAGCTCTCTAAAAGTCTGTCTCTAAGTGCTCTCTAAGGCTCTCTGATGTTCTCGGACGTGGCTAGGGCTTTTTTATAACCCTAGGGCGGCTCCCAAGAGTCCTATTCCCATTCAGATGCTGAAAATCGCGAAACAAGGTTTTTGACTGGATCCGGGCCATTTCCAGGTGGATCCGGACCGGATCCAGATTCCTGGGGTCGAATTCTGCGTTCTGGAATCGGACCGGATCCAGTTGGATCCGGCCCTACACTGCAGTTTTCTGGTCTTCACGAATTCGCTCGTAACTTTCTGCTCCGGTGTCGGATTTACGCGATTTTGGTGTCTACGCGAAGCTCTTGAAGTGCTTTTTCCAATAGTACAAGTATCGCACGATTTGGACCTCTGTAGAGAAAGTTATTGATGTCGCAACATGAGTACATCATCTGGACTTCTCCTTTGACGCTCCAATTAGCTTCTTTTCGAGTCCAATCATCTCCAAAACCTGTAACTCTGCAAAGCTAGAGCACAAACAGGTTTTGTATCCTAACAAGCCTAGAATGCCTATGAATGCATGTGATTATCCTATAAAACCTAGACAAACTCTCATCAAAATATAGAGAAGAATAGGAGTTATCAGGAATCTCCTTATTCCGCAACTGCTTCGTCTTGTAGTCCACGATTTGTAGTGGCTCATCACGGAAGTGTACATTGTGGGTAACCTCAACCTCCTGCGGCCGTAGAATGTGGGATGGATCTGCCACATATTTCCGTAACATGGACACGTGGAATACATCGTGTATGTTGCCGAGTTCCGCCGGTAACTCCACGCGATACGCCACTGCTCCCACCTTTCCAATTACTGGATACGGCCCAATATAACGAGGCTTGAGTTTCCCCGTTTTACCGAACCTTGCATGTCGTCGAATCCCCTGTACCCGAAGAAATACTTGATCGCCCACTTCTAGTTGGAAATCCCGCCTCTTTTTGTCTGCATAAGACTTCTGACGATCTTGTGCGACCTTCAGGTTAATCTTGATATTTCTAATAACCTCAGTCGTTTCCTCCACAATTTCAGGCCCAAAATTTCGTCGTTCTCCGATTTCTGCCCAACAAAGAGGTGTCTTACAAGGCCGCCCATACAACGCCTCGTAAGGTGGCATACCGATACTAGCATGGAAACTGTTGTTGTACGCAAATTCGCACAACATCAGGTGTCGATCCCATGGAATTCCCCAATCCAATATACACGCTCTCAACATATCCTCCAGCGTTTGGATAGTCCGTTCCGACTGCCCATCTGTCTGCGGGTGATATGCCGTGCTCATCTTCAGCTTCGTTCCCAATGCATCCTATATCGCATTCCACAGTCTTGAGGTAAAGCGAGGATCTCTGTCAGAGATAATCTCACTTGGCACTCCGTGTAATCGGACGATCTCATCCACATAGATATGTGCCAATCTCTCAACTATGTACTCTTGTCGGATCGGTATGAAATGTGCCGATTTAGTTAATCGGTCTACAACCACTCAAATTGCATTCTTCTTTGTCGGAGTTGTTCGTAGTCCAACCACGAAATCCATTGCTATAGAGTCCCACTTCCACTCCGGAATCTCTAATGGCTGCAACTTTCCTCCAGGCATTTGTCGTTCAACCTTCACTTGCTGACACGTCAGGCATCGCGCAACAAAATCTGCAACGTCTTTCTTGATACCGGCCCAAGTATACCACTGTCGTAAGCCTCGATACATCTTGCTAGCTCCTGGATGGATTGCTAATCTGGACTGATGAGCTTCCTGCAAGATTTTCCGTCTCAGCTCACCATTACTCGGTACACAAAGCCGATTATGTAGTCTTAATGCCTGTGCGTCATCCAACTGATACCCTTTCTCCCGATATCGCTCAATCTCCTGTATGTACTTCATGAGTTCTGGGTCATTGCGCTGCTCTGAAATTACTCGTGTTCTCAGATCTGGGAACTGTTCATCCTCTGCAACCGTCAAATGCCCCAATATAGCCGACAACTCTGCTATATTCTCCTGTGATGAGGACAATACTCTGATAACAGACAATATCTTCTTCCGACTTAATGCATCGGCTACAACATTTGCTTTACCCGGATGGTAAGCAATTTCCATGTCATAATCAGCCATCAGTTCTAGCCAACGTCTTTGTTGGAGGTTCAGATCTTTCTGCGAGATGACATGGGTTAAACTCTTGTGATCGGTATTGAGTTTAACCTTCTCACCATAAAGATAAGATCTCCAAATTTTCAGAGCGTGGATTATCGCGGCTAGTTCCAGATCATGAGTCGGATAGTTCTCCTCGTGTCTTTTTAACTGTCTGGATGCATGCGCTATCACATGTCCTTCTTGCATTAAAACCCAGCCCAATCCTTGCCTCGATGCATCCGTGTACACGTCATACGGAACATGTGGGCGAGGTAACGCCAAAATGGGTGCAGTGGTCAACCTCTTCTTTAGTTCCATGAAACTCTTCTCACAATCCTCTGTCCATTCGAAACGTACATTCTTTCCCGTCAACTTCGTCATTGGCTTTGCCAGTTTAGCGAATCCTTCTACGAAACGTCGGTAATAGCCTGCTAAACCCAAGAAACTTCGAATTTCGGTCGCATTGGTGGGCGTCTTCCAATCCATTACTGCCTCGATCTTTGTCGGATCAACCTGGATGCCTTGCGCCGAAACGACGTGACCAAGGAATCCGATTTCTTGCAACCAAAACCCACACTTTCTGAATTTAGCGTATAGTTGATTATCTCTCAATCGCCATAAGATTTTTCGCAAGTGTTCTTCATGCGTCTGCTGGACCGGTGAATATATCAAGAGATCATCAATGAAGATTATGACGAACTCATCGAGATAATCCATGAACACCCGGTGCATTAACTGCATGAAGACGGCTGGGGCATTCGTCAACCCAAATGGCATGACCACGAATTCGAAGTGACCGTACCTCGTTCGAAAGGCAGTCTTTTGAATATCCTCAGCTTTTACACGGATCTGATAATAACCAGAACGTAAATCGATCTTAGAAAACCACTTCGCCCCTTGCAACTGGTCAAGCAACTCATCAATCCTCGGCAAGGGATACCGGTTCTTGATGGTTATTTGGTTAAGGCCTCGGTAGTCAATGCAGAGTCGCATACTACCATCCTTCTTCTTTACAAATAACACATGCGCTCCCCACGGCGATACGCTCGGTCGGATAAACCCTGTCTCCATTAGTTCGTTTAACTGCTTTTTCAGTTCTGCCATTTCGGTCGGAGTCATCCGATAGGGAGTCTTAGATATTGGCTCCGTTCGTGGCACAACCTCAATGGAGAAATCTACCTCTCGTTCTGGTGGTAGTCCAGGTAATTCATCAGGAAACACATCGGGGAACTCCCGAACCACAGCAGTGTCTTCTAACTTTATTTCTGATTCTTCGGTTGCTGTGATCACAACCAAGAAGGCTTCATTTCCTTTCTCGATCATCTTGTTAGCCTTCAAAGCTGATATAATGGGATACACCTTCCTTGATCTGTTTCCAACGAACTCAAATCCTCCGCCCTCCTCAGTGAACCAGATAGTTCATTGGCGACAGTCAATTTGGGCTTGATGTTTCGATAACCAATCCATTCCCAGTATTAGGTCGTAACCCCGGATAGGTACGACGATAAGATATGCAGTCAACATCCTCCCACAGATAGTCAAGGACATGCAATGCAAAATCCTGTGTACTGGAAGAGTCTGTCCCGCAGGTGTACACACCATAAAAGGTGTAGTCGTATCGATCTCCATGATTGACAACTCCCCCGCCTTTCTCTCACTCAAGAAGCTATGTGTAGCTCCTGTGTCAAACAAAGTGATGCATGCAACATCATGTATGCAAATGGTACCTGTGATGGCAGCAACATCAGCCTCCTCTAGATAATCTTCATCAGTGGCCTCGTAGGTTGTCACTGGCTCGGCAGTAAATGGCTCCTCCACTGTGTATGGCTCCTCCTGGACATCCTCCTCAGCTGTGAGAGCATAAACTCTCGGACCAATACCCGATCCCCTCTGTGCTAGACGCGGTGGCTTGTTGTTGGCTTGAGGAGTTATGTTTGCAGTGCATCTAGCAGCAAAATGCCCCGGTTGACTGCAACGGTAGCACGTCATGGTGTTTCCACAAGGTTCAGTATGGTCTCGACCACACTTAGCACATGGCTTCCTATACTATAGTGGTTGAGCCGGGGTCGTGGGGCGAAACGCTGGAGCCTTCCCCTTGTCGCGGGGTTGACTCGTCTGCCCAATCCTCACCGGGGGACGGTTGACTGGCACTCTCCTGTATGGACCACGGTCTTGCATCTTGGCGTCCATCTTCTCCTTCTCGCTTCATTCCACCTTGTCAAGTTGGTTGATGTACCGACTCAACGTAGGATACTCATGACACTCAATTCTCCTCCTGAGAGAAGCACGTAACCCAGCAATGAATTTCTGGATCTTGTACTCCTCGGTTCGCACTAGGTGGCCTCCATACTTCAACAGTCGGTTGAATTCCGCTTCGTACTCTCGAACAGTCATATTACCCTGTTCAAGGCGAAGGAATTCCGTAATACGGTGACCCTGCTCGAATCTCTTCCCACTAGAATTGGTGTCCTGCGGGAGCCTCACGTACAACTTCCTCCAACCAATGGGAGTCCGCCCGGAACTCTTCCCACGAGAATTGGTGTCCTGCGGTAGCCTCACGTACAACTTCCTCCCACCAATGGCGAGCCGCGCCAGCCAGATGATGGCTCGCTAACTCAGTGCGGTACTCCAGCGGGCACCTGATGTAGTTGAAGTGATGAGTGATCTTGATCATCCAGTCTTCTGCTGCCTCCGGGCTAAGGGAACCCTCAAACTCCGTAGTGCCCAAGGCTCGGAGTTCCTTGACGAATGGCAAGTAGTCCACTACAACTTGCTCCGGAATCCTCGGAGGTGCAGGCATCGGTGGTGGTGGTGGCAAACCTCCCTCCGGCCTTGTCGCAGGTGGAGCAGCAGGCGGTGGCGGTGGCATGCAACCTCGTATGAACTACCAGACGTTCCCTTGGAACAATGCGAATTGGCATTGCATTTTGATAACATGATTTTCTCCTCTATTTCAAAGTCCATTGTCCAACGGTTTCGCCTCAGTTTTATGCGTTATTAGACCTTTAGGATCATTCAGCACTGGTTTTTGCTTCCTCTGCATTCTTTGGTGATTGGACAGGTAATAGACACATTATGGACGCTGGAGGAACATAATTGAGGACTTCAGAGCATATTGGACCGGAACAGAACGATAAAGACATTTCCAGCTCGAGTTGCACTTGAACACGGCCATGTCGAGTTCAAACACGGCCGTGCAAAGGCAAAGAAACGAAGGAATTCTTACAGACAATTCACACGGACCGTGTCGACGTCAAACACGGCCGTGTCGATCTGTAACTCGCCCGTGTCCAGCCCATGCAGAAGCGCATAAGTTTTGATCAGACAATTGACACAGACCGTGTTGCCATTCAACACGGCCGTGTTACATTTCGAGAAAACTTCCTATTGTTGCATCCGAACTTCCGTTTTCGGAATGGAAAGAAGTCTAGCCGCCAAAGAAATAAATAGAGGACGTCTTGGGCTTCAGAAATGATCGAGAGATCACAGTAGAAGCCAGAGAACTCGAGAGAGAATCAAGACGGAGTTTAGAATCGGCATCGAGAGATCGCTGCGAGTCTTCTTTATCTGTTTCTATGTTTCTTCTTATTGATTTGAACTCGTTTGTTGTTATGGGGAATGAGTAGTCGTTTCACTGTAGCTAGGGATTTAACCTTGTAGGGATTTGTTTGGTTTTTATTTTTCGAGACTACGTTATCGATACTCGGCGGTTTAATTGAATTAAGTTTATTGCTTTTGATCTTCTTGTCCTGTTGATTGATTGATCTTAGATTCTGATTTACAACGAGAGTTGGAATTAGATTCGGAACGAATTCGTTGAATAAATTGATTAAGACTATTGAGAGATAGGTTAATCGGTTTAGGAACTGTGATAGTGATCATTAAGGCGTTTGATATTTTAATCTATTAGGTTGAGAGATCGATAGGTTAAATTATTGGATAGTGGATTCAGGACTTGAGAGAGCCAAATCTGATATTAGAACTTGAGGTCCCCGATTAGAGTTCGATATTCGTAGATTCTCCATCCTTAGAAACAATCCCTGCGCGTTAAGGTTATCCCGAGGCTACGGTGGTTTAGTTATCTGATTTACTTAGTTTATTTATTGTTTTACTTTCGGTGTTCATCTATTTCATCTGCTATTTGCTGATCTGAATCTTAGTCGAGTCTTGTTCTTAGTGGTAACTATTCCCTGTGTTCGACCCTAGTACTACAGTTGATCCGTATCCTTGCGGTATTCGCTGTATCTAGGTTTTTATTACTTGAGCTTATTTCTATACCTAGATTTGCGTGATCAAGTTTTTGGCGCCGTTGCCGGGGAATAGTTTAGCACTAGGATAGAGATTCCTTTGAATCTAGATCCTTTCTCGTTTACTTTTATCCCGTTCCTGATCTATTCTAGTTCTTTGTCCTATTTTTCTGGGGTGTAGTTTTCCGGTGTATGACCAGGAGTTCTGGGCCTAACAACCTAGTCCCTTTTGATCCAGAAATTGAGAAATCCGCCAAACGCATTCGGAAGAAGAAGAAACAACAGAAGAAGATGGAGGAACGTGTTTTAGTTGTCGAGAATGACAATGACACTTATGGGGCATATCTTCAGCCCAAGTACACTCAACAGCTCTCATGCATTCGTCGGCCCGATATCGATCGCAATAAATTTGAATTCCAGCCGACATTCATCAGTATGCTCAGCTCATCGGCATTTAGGGGCAGACCTAATGAAGATCCAATTCCCCATCTGACTCGATTCAAACTGCTATGCCAGTATGTGAAGACGGTTCAAGGAGTCACCGATGAGTCACTTATGCTAATGGCTTTTCCATTCTCTCTAATGGACGCTGCATTAGAATGGCTCTACACATTGCCACCAGATTCCATTTTCTCTTGGGATCAGATGCAAGAGAAGTTCATGCAGCGATTCTTCCCTGCCAGCAAAACCCAGCTTGCGAAGCAACAGATCAACTCTTTTATGCAGGAACCTGATGAATCTTTGCGCGAGACTTGGGATCGTTTTCTTGGATACCAGCGCCTCTGCCCTCATCGCGGATTGGACAAGAGGTACCTTATCTCCACTTTCTTGCAGGGTCTAAAGGAAGATACTCGAGTCCTCATTCGGGTTGCCTGTGGAGGAAGCCTCAATGAGAAGTCTTTTGACTTCATCGAACAACAAATCACTAAGATGGCTAACGAGTGTGCTCCTTCCCACGAATTCGTCAGAAATATTGGTTTTAAGGACAACCGTGCAGGTAAGGAAAGTCCATCTGAAATACATGCTTTACGTGCAGAGCTTGCCAAACTTAGAATGCAGGTAGAAAACGCCCATCAGATCACTGATCTGGACGCATCACGAGACGAGTACGTGCATGAGGATGTCAGCTACGTCGCCAACAATCCGTACTCGAACACATACAACCCCGGTTGGAGGAATCACCCAAATTTCTCATACAAGAACTCCTCCAATGCTCTAAATGCACAACACAACAATTTCGGTGGTTCATCTATCCCGGGCTCCTCTCAAGGAAATCAATCTCAACCCCGAAATGCCTCCCAGCATCAGAACCCAGCCCCTCAACACTACCGAGCTCCCCGTCAGCCTCAGCAAAACTTCGGTCTGCCTTCATCTCAATCACAGGTAAGTCCTGACCCTGATATCAAATCTATGCTTGCACAACTTATGCAGGGTCAAGAAGCCATTCGCACCGAGATGCGAGAACATCAGCAGAATACCGACGCCCATCTCAAGCTAGTTGATAACCAGATAGCGCAACTCGCTGCCTCTGTCCCTTCGTGACCTCAGGGATCACTTCCTGGGAACCCGGAAGCAAACCCCCGAGAGCACTGTAACGCTGTATCCTTGTGCAGTGGCAAAGAGCTCGCTAACCATGCCATCACATCTACGGAAAAAGGGTCAGTGCTCTAACTCTGTTCCTACATCTTTTCCTGACCCCATAGCGGCTGAAAAATCAACAGAGATCTCGGATGATGAAGAACGCGACATATACATTCCACCGCCACCACGTCCACCTCCGGTTCCTTTCCCTCAACGATTCAAAAAAACTAAAGAAGACACCCAATTTGCTCGATTTGCTGACATGGTGCGTAAGTTGGAAATCACTATGCCGTTTCACGAGGTTATCACTCAGATGCCATCCTACGCCAAATTCCTGAAGGACATTCTCACAAAGAAGCGCGTTATCGAGAAGGAAACCATCACGCTTAATCTTGAGTGCAGCGCCATTCTTCAGCACGATCTGCCACCGAAAATGTTGGATCCAGGTAGCTTCTCGATTCCCTGTAAATTGGGAAATGTTTCTATAGATCGTGCTCTTTGTGATTTAGGTGCCAGTGTAAGTCTCCTACCACTCTCCATCTACAAGAAACTCAACGTGGGAGAACTCAAACCGACTCGCATGGCTCTTCAACTAGCTGATCGTTCTGTCAAATATCCTCTGGGTATTCTCGAGGACGTCCCGCTGAAAGTCGGCGATTACTACGTACCAGTCGATTTCGTTGTGCTTGACATGGACGAAGACTCCAAAATCCCGATTATTCTAGGGCGGCGTTCTTAAACACTGCAGATGCCATTGTCCACGTTCGTATCTTACTTCCGATCTATGCCATTGTCCACGTTCGTATCGGCCGACTGGCACTCAAGATCGGCGACGAAACGGTGGAATTCACGCTCGACCAGAATTTCAAGCAACCATCTACAGTGGACTCTATATGTTATATCGACTTGATGGATGCTTTAGCCGATAAGGTACTCTTTGAATTTCGTGATTTCGATGCCCTATCTATTGCTCTTTTTGCTGAACAGGGTTGCAGTACCTTTACGAAGCCTCAAATTCACGCGTACACGTCATTCCTAGACGGTTTAGACGGAATGCCAGGCAACACGGTCGTGTCGGATACACACACGGACCGTGTCGATATTCTGCCAAAAAACATCGAACGTGACACGCCCGTGTTCGACACCAGCTCAGACCGTGTTTCATGCAACACGGCCGTGTCGTCATTCGACACGGACCGTGTCAATTGTCTGAGCAAAAGTGCGAAAACAGACACGACCGTGCAGCATTTCGGGCCAACTCGTGCATAACTCGACACGGCCGTGTCGAGTATGAACTCGGACCGTGTCGATTCTCGGACTCATTTCCAGCCTATTCCTCTATTCGAATCTTTGCCCGTCTTCGCCGCCGAATCAACCTCCATGAATCATCTACCTGACTGGGATCCTGTAGTCGCTCCGAAGCTCGAGCTAAAACCCTTGCCCATAGGACTCAGGTATGCATTTCTCGGTCTCGATTCCACTTATCCTGTTATTGTCAATGCTGTCTTGAATGATCTACAGCTCGAGCGTCTCCTCACCACATTGCGAGACTACCAGAAAGCTATCGGGTATACTCTAGATGATATCAAATGTCTCAACCCTTCATTATGCATGCACCAAATTCATCTGGAGGACGATTCCAAATCATCCATCGAACATCAACGCAGACTCAATCCATCGATGAAGGAAGTCGTCAAGAAAGAGGTACTAAAACTTTTGGATGCAGGTATCATTTACCCTATATCCGACAGCCCTTGGATAAGTCTGGTTCAAGTCGTCCCTAAGAAAGGCGGTATGACGGTGATAAAAAAACGACAAAAATGAGCTGATTTCGACAAGAACAGTGACGGGCTGGCGTATGTGCATCGATTTCAGGAAGCTAAATGCGAACACTCGCAAAGATCATTTCCCTTTACCTTTCATTGATCAAATGCTTGAACGTCTTGCTCTTCATTCCTATTTTTGTTTTCTTGACGGCTAATCGGGATTCTTTCAAATCCCTATTCACCCTAATGATCAGGAGAAGACAACCTTCACTTGCCCTTACGGGACCTTCG
>NW_010968314.1:1172-1380 GCF_000463585.1 Tarenaya hassleriana | reverse complement strand
CAGGAGTTTGAATTTTGGGTGTACAGAAGAATTCGGTTCAGTTTCGGGTCTGATCAGGGCTGAGAACGCAGGGAAACGTGATCTGATCACGGAGAACTACCCTAGACCGTCCGTTCTGGTAAGCCAGAACGAACGGTCCACGGTTGACGGACTAATTGGCACAGAACGGAAGGTTGGACCGTCCGTTCTGCCATGCAGAACGTCCGTT
>NW_010968314.1:0-1162 GCF_000463585.1 Tarenaya hassleriana | reverse complement strand
TGGGTTTCCTGGGATCTCATGAGCGAATCTAATTCCTAAGAGATCGATTCTAGGGTTTGCGTAGCGGATATAAAACAAAATTTTTAATGAAACCCTAGAACCATGCTACTATTGAATCATAGAAACGTTAGAACGCTTACCTCAATCGATCCGGGGCCTGTATCAATTGATCTGTTCGTCCGATCACTCTAGGCAGGAAGAATACCTCGCCCTCTACACGTATCCACACGTCGGGAAGGATTCCAACACCTTGGAACTTGTCTGCTAGGACTAGAGAGCTCGATCTCTCTTGTGTGCAAGGGTTTTGGAGGCTTAGGGTTTTATTTTTCTTCTTTTTTCTTCTTTTTTTTCTTTTTTTTTTCTTCACCTAAAACCCTAGAAGACATTCTCCTTATATAGACTTTCCAAAAATCCTAATTTGACAAGGAATAGATTACTAGGAATCCTAATCTAATTAGGTTTCCTAAACCTATTAGAATTCTAATCTCATTAGGTTTCCTAGATGTAATAGAATTCTAATCTCATTAGGATTCCTATACATAATAGGATTCCTAATCCCATTAGGATTCCTATTCCAATTAGGAATCTCAATCCAATTAGGATTCCTAATCGGGATAATTTAGCACACGTACTTGTCCATCCCTATTGTGTGTGACCCTGTAGACTCATCCGGAATAGCAGTAAAACGCAAAATCTCCATTCCGGTAATACAAGTCATAGACGGTCTCTAGCAAGATACTATGACTACCTATCTCGAATAGAGTTTGTTTGTGATCATACGAAAGCCAGTGATGATTCCGACTGATGATCCTTTTGTATCGCGATATCATATGTCGAACATAAGGCATGGACAAGCCACCTTATCTGATTCGACTGCTTTCTCGTTCACTGAGTTCGACTGTCTGAAATAGACGACGTTCGTCTATAGTGCGGCCACACATTTCTACAGTCTTGCTCACACGAGGGGCCCAACGATATCTCTCTCTTTTACGAGAGGTACAAATCCCGTATTGACTATCTACAATCCAGTACATGATTCGTTTCGTACCTGATACACGCCTTTAGAATCTGCATGTAGATGTGTTTTTGTTCTGTTTTGTCTTTTTCTGTAGGACATAGCGTTAACCGGTATTTTACCGAAGTTGACGATGCGATCTATCCT
>NW_010968313.1:0-202 GCF_000463585.1 Tarenaya hassleriana | reverse complement strand
GAAGAACCGAGTGAACAGGTCGAAACAGTTCGACCTGTATCACAAGTTGTTGAGACAACACGTACTAGTGAACCTCGAAGATCTGGTAGAATTCGCCAAGAGCCCACAAGATATGGTTTTCTTGTGGCAGGAAACGACGAACTCATGTTTTTAGAACATGACGAGCCTACGTCGTATTCAGAGACTGTGGCGAGTTCCGATT
>NW_010968312.1:0-477 GCF_000463585.1 Tarenaya hassleriana | reverse complement strand
TAAAAACTCGAGGACAGGAGGAATGTTCATCAACTCATGCTTTGATCATTGCCAAAGTGCTCTGCAAGAGACTTGGTTCGCCATTGATTCACCTAGAATTCACAACAAGGTAAACCCGGAACCCTCTTCCCCGGTTTTGAAATAACCAGAACTGAATACCGGGACTCCGGTTTGGCTCTTTATGTGAACCGGTTTCTATACCAACAACAATTGAGGATGATCTTACAAGATATTTATTGTCTTTCAGACAATTGCAGAAGCGGTGGGAGATTGGTATTATGGGCGAAAGATATCCAAAGAGATTGATTGCGCGTATCCATGCGACACCACGTGTCACAACCTCATCCCTACTTCAGTTTCTATACATCAATCTCCGGTAAATTTGGAACTTTAAAATTCCTTTTAATGCGATCTTATATATAAATAAACATTTGTGAAATTCGGGTCAAGCCAACTCATCCTTCTGCATTGCAGTTT
>NW_010968311.1:0-477 GCF_000463585.1 Tarenaya hassleriana | reverse complement strand
TATGAAGAATTGGATTTTCTATTTTTACGAGTTTAGCATTTTAGACTTATGTTATTTGAGATTTCCGCTATAGACTTGAGATGACATATTTGGTCTTGAATAAACTGGGTTTTCTTTAGAGCCCAAGTGACGATTCAACGGGTCCGAAATACCGGATTTTGGGTCGTTACAGATGGTATCAGAGGCCACTCTTTCGATGGGATGCAGTTTATGATGATATCACCATCCTAATAATTTTTGCCATGATGTGAACGTAGGATGACACCTGGTCATGGACGAGGACGTCCAGTCCCAGAGGAGGAGAGATGTGGAAATCCTCCCCAGCCTAATCATATGCAAGAAATGAGGAATTTACTGATGGAGCTCATCACTACTGTGAGGCAACATGGAGCAGCACCAGCTCTACAACCGGTCCATGCACCACCACCGCCTTATGTACCACCACCTCCACCTCCCGTACAACCGGCTGCAGCTCCT
>NW_010968310.1:0-477 GCF_000463585.1 Tarenaya hassleriana | reverse complement strand
AGAGAAATGACAAAAGCGTTTTTTATTTATCTTTAAAAAAAATTAAAAGAATACAACGAAAAGAAACAACAAAATATATATATACATACCAAATCGTATGTAGTGGACGAAGGCCGTAAGGAAATGAACTGTCTTGAGAGAGATTTCAAATCTTGAAAGGTTTTGTGATTGAGGACGAGGAGAAGGAGTGAAGACACGGGAAATATAATTCTGAAAAACGTTAACATAATCTTTGTAAATGATTTTATTTCCAATATTTGTATTTTGCCACTTTTGTTAATTCAAGTTACCATCTTCAGAATAGAAATATTTAGTCACAACACAAGTCATGAATCACCAAATATATATATATATATATATATCTACATGATTCTCGCACCAAATATATACTCGAAGATTATTACAAGTTTTATGATATATATATATTTATCCTTTGACCACGAGTCGACATTTTCAATTGATAAAACTTTGGGAGCG
>NW_010968309.1:0-477 GCF_000463585.1 Tarenaya hassleriana | reverse complement strand
AGATATTGAGGTATGTGTTGACAACTCAACACAATATTAAGATGTCATGTTGGGGTGAAACTAGATCAGGAGTTGTATGTAGGACAAAAGAACGTCCTTGGAGAATTTATGCTTCATTGGAAAGCTTGAAGAACAAATGGATGGTAAAAGCGTTTAATCCACATCACAATCACATTGCAAAAGATCGTGCAAATATGGTTTCGATGAGGCATATTGCTGAGTTATTTTGTGATGTTCTTAAACGTAAACCATCCTATAAGGCCTCTGACATTCAACATGATATGAAGACAGAGTATCAACTAACAGTTCCGATCAGTAAATGTTTCAAGGCAACGCATTGCATTGGATATGGTAATGGAAGATCAGGTGGTCCAATTTCCAAAGTTGTGGGATTACGAGAATGAGCTCCGAAGGTTTAACCCTAACACAACCACTGAAATTGTAACTGATAATGGGTTATTTGACAAATTCTACATA
>NW_010968308.1:0-477 GCF_000463585.1 Tarenaya hassleriana | reverse complement strand
TTTACTACCGTATTCAGAGGAGCCTAAAGGGTCACACACATATGGGATGGACGTGTATGAACGAGATCGATCGGACGAGAAAAATCGGATTTTTCTCCGTTTTGAGGTCTGGTCCAGAGCTGACCAAGAGTTGGTCAGCCGGACCAGACGGACTTGAGAGAATCGAACTGAATGGCCGAAATAACTGGTTGGTCCAGAGCTGACCAAGAGTTGGTTAGCTGGACCAGACCAGTTAGTCGGAGCAATCTGTGTTGGTTCGAACCTGGTTGGTCCGGCGGACCAGATTTTTGGTCCGGTGGACCAGACCAGTCAGACGGACTAAGTACACTGCGTCGGACCTGGCTGGTCCGGCGGACCAAGATTCTGGTCAGCTCCGGACCAAGTACGTGACGACACAGATTTTTGGCAGTTTGTTCACTTGGTCCGGCGAACCAAGAGTTGGTCAGCTCCGGACCAAGTGACAATCAGACCAAAGTG
>NW_010968307.1:36498-37781 GCF_000463585.1 Tarenaya hassleriana | reverse complement strand
TCAAGCTTCAAAGCCCAGTCCTTTCTTGACTTGGCCACTGTTTTCTCCAAAATTTGTTTGAACTCTCGGTTAGAGACTTCTACTTGACCGCTCGTTTGGGGATGGTAGGGAGTTGCTACTCTATGGTGAACACCATATTTAGTCAATATGCTCTGAATCACTCTATTAACAAAGTGTGCTCCTCCATCACTTATCACCACTCTTGGGACTCCAAACCGGGGGAATATGACTCTCTTGAACATCCGTGACACAGTGCTTGAATCATTCTTCGGACTAGCCAGTACTTCCACCCATTTCGTCACGTAGTCCACCGCCACAAGGATGTATAGGTTACCGCAAGATGATGGAAACGGGCCCATAAAGTCTATTCTCCATAAGTCAAATGGTTCCACCTCCAATATAAAGTTCTGTGGCGCTTCATTTCTCCGCGAGATGTTACCCGTTCTTTGACAAGCATCGCATGAGCTTACAAAAGCGTGGACATCCTTGAACAAAGTTGGCCAATAGAAACCCGATTGTAATTGGGGAAGTGCCACTTCATGGTGCAAGAGGGCATTGTACTTGGTCATCGGATTTCGGACAAGGGGATAGAGGTGGATAGAGCGAAAGTGGAAGTGATTGAGAAGTTACCGCCACCGACCAACGTTAAAGGGATCAGAAGTTTCTTGGGTCACGCCGGATTTTACAGGAGATTCATCAAAGATTTTTCGAAGATAGCGAGACCCTTGACTGCGCTTTTGGGCAAGGACGTCCCGTTTGAGTTTAATGAGGGGTGCCACAAGGCATTTGGAATATTGAAGAAGGCACTAGTTTCACCTCCGATCATCCAGCCCCCGGATTGGAATATTCCTTTTGAGTTAATGTGTGATGCTAGCGACTTCGCGGTCGGGGCCGTATTGGGGCAAAAGAAAGACGGGAAGCATTACGCCGTATACTACGTAAGTCGAACGCTCGATGATGCTCAAATGAACTACTCCACCACGGAGAAAGAGCTCCTTGCGGTAGTATTTGCCTTCGAGAAATTTAGGTCATACTTGGTGGGTTCTAAGGTCATCGTCTACACGGATCACGCCGCCTTAAGAGATAGCAAGACCCTTGACTGCGCTTTTGGGCAAGGACGTCCCGTTTGAGTTTAATGAGGGGTGCCACAAGGCATTTGGAATATTGAAGAAGGCACTAGTTTCACCTCCGATCATCCAGCCCCCGGATTGGAGTATTCCTTTTGAGTTAATGTGTGATGCTAGCGACTTCGCGGTCGGGGCCGTATTGGGGCAAAAGAAAGA